>NC_041215.1:49235511-49280217 GCF_002837175.3 Physeter macrocephalus
TTTTTTTAATGATGGCCATTCTGACTGGTGTGAGGTGATACCTCATTGTAGTTTTGATTTGCATTTCTCTAATAATTAGTGATCTTGAGCATCTTTTCATGTGTTTGTTGGCCATCTGTATGCCTTCTTTGGAGAAATGTCTATTTTGGTCTTCTGCCCATTTTTGGAGTGGGTTGTTTGTTTTTTTGATATTGAGCTGCACCTCTTAACTGGCACCATTTTCCTCCTATTTGGTAGTCCACACACCCAATCTTCTATATATCTTATATAATCCTTAACAGAGTATCTTAAGGCTTGATTTAATAACCCACATTGGAACTCTCCTTTTTTTTTTTTGTGGTATGCGGGCTTTCCTCTGTTGTGGCCTCTCCCGTTGTGGAGCACAGGCTCCGGACGCGCAGGCCCAGCGGCCATGGCTCACGTGCCCAGCCACTCCGCGGCATGTGGGATCCTCCCATACCGGGGCGCGAACCCGGTTCCCCTGCATCGGCAGGCGGACGCGCAACCACTGCGCCACCAGGGAAGCCCCTGGAACTCTTCTTTGAAGCAACATTCATATACTGCTCTTTATTTTATAGACACTTTTAAAATATATAAGTGGTGGTGAGGCCTGCATTGGAATTAACTTGTATTTCTGGTGAATATATAATTTCATTTTCTTTCATAGGCTAAATATTTTCTGGACATTGAGTTATATCATCAATAATCTTGTTCAAAACAAAGAATCTTCTAAGTTCTAAATAGTGATGATCCTAACAAGAACTAATTTTTTTCTCAGTATTCCTTACTATAATGGTAACAAAAGGCATGTATACACGATACAGAATCAGGTTCAGAATAATGGTCACATTTTAAACAATACTCTATTTAGAGAGCAGATTAATTTGGTTTGATTATTAGCTTGATTGTTATTTACTGATTTAGGTTCACAACTTTTGCCTCTTTGACTAATTCATAAACCCTGTAGGGGTAGGGATTCTACATAGTACCTGAAGTTCTAAGCAGTATATACTATGTATTTAGTAAATAGCTATTGATTGATTTCTAAAAGTCTCTAGATCACAATAAAATTAGAAGGAAAATTATGAATCATTTCTATAATCTATCTGGATCACAAATCAGTTTGATAACAAAATTACTGTAAAAAGTCATAAACTGCATGAACCATGGGCAAATGTCCTAAATTTGGGGAATAAGAATCTGTTGAAGCAATAATCTTCAGCGCTGTTCCCTCAATCTCTTCATCTAAACTTAACAAGACAGAAGTTTTGAATTTTTAAAAAGTAAACCACATTTTCAAAAAATTTTGTCTCCACACATTTCTTTTCATCTTTTAAATGAGTCTTTGGTTCCTTAGAGCAAGTCCTGTCTAGATTTTGCTCATCAGATAATGCTTTTCTTAATGTGTGGCAGACATTCATTGATTTTGCTACTCATGTGTAGTAAGTGTCCGGTAAGAGTTATCCTAATCAGTGACATGCTTCTCTTGATTTCTTTTTAATCTGCTTTTCCAAACTTCTAGTCAATTTTCTGGGCTATCTTTCTAATAAATTCCTTCTCTACTTTACTTAACTGGAGTAACTCTCAGTTGTTGCAAACCAAGAACTCTTGATACCTGTGGTGGTCTTCTAATGCTATTAATGAGGCTTTTCTACATTTACCAAAAAACACTAATGGGAAAATCATAAATCATTCATGAGTTTTGCTTGCTACCGATATTTTGGCTTCTGCTTTTCCTCATCTTTTCTTCCCAAACTATGGTTGGGAACTATGATGGTCCACATGTTTGCTGTTTCATGGGAAAACAGTTGTTTTAATCCCCATGAACTGTGATACTTTTACAGAGTTTTAATTTTAAATTGTTCTTCTCTTTCTTATGATGGAAGCAAAATATAAAATAAAAATTCTTAAATCTGTCATGTTCTGGTTTCTTTAAATCATTCCTTCTTAGAACATAAAGGAGGCACTTACAGTGTAGTACAAACATGTGGAAATGGCATTCATTTAATTTATTCCACAACTACTTACTGATTTTGCTTGAACTGAACACAAGGCTGGCATCTGGGTTACAGAGATGAGTAAAATAGTCTCTAAATTTTGGAAGCTCATGGTCAAGTCAGAGTGACCCAGAGAAGAAAAAAGTAATCATTGTTAATACAGCACAAACAGCCCAGGGAGGGATAGCTTTCAAAATATCGTGAGGACCCAAAATCAACAGAAGTAGTTGATTATGAAAATGAGGGCTTAATTATTTAATCTACTAATGCCTAAAAGAGCTTTCTAAAGTGTCCATGTCATTTCCAGGAACACATAGCACAATCTGGCACATTCAAGCCACCACATCTTCAATTTAAAACTCTCTAGGAATGCAAAATGCTGAAACTCTGGCCTATGCTAGTGCCTTGGGACTTTAAAATATTAATCTAAGTAATAGTTACAACCAGGTTCTCCATAAAGGATATTAATGATTTTAAGTACTTGAGCTGCATCATTATAATGACCATATTCCCCTTAGTTTAATTTTAACGTTTTTAAAAACAAAACTTGACATTTTAAGTCAGCAAGCGAGACTCACTGCAGCACAGAATACATCTATCTGTCTTAAATGTCATAATTACTGGATTAGACTCTGCCTAGTAACTTACTCCTTGGGGACTTCAGAGGTACATCACCTTCCAAGACACACAGGAACTACTTAGTGAACTGTGTGACTGATTTATTCAGTAGAACGCTTGGTAATGATAGTCCAAATAACAGTTATTTGAGAAAATTATCCTCCAAAATGCATACCAATCATCCTGATGGGTCAGCAGAAGGGATAGGTAGTTAATTTGTTCAGTGATTAACTCATACTGTTGGTTTGGGATTTAGACCAATTTGGCTACACTTTAGAAAAAGGTATTCCTTTCTTCTTATGTGATGCATTTAACCTCAAGGCATTTTTAAAGCAGAAGAATTTGAAGAAGTTTCAAAGCCAAATCTTCATTTTATGATAAGGAAACTGACTTAGCAAATCTTATCAGACTCATTAAGATACAGTCTCTTTTCACTTTCCCTCATATTTTGAATTTTTTACCAAATGGATTTTCAAGCTGCTTCTCATTAAATTCAACTGCCTATCATTAAAAGGAAAGCCAGGGCTTCCCTGGTGGCGCAGTGGTTGCGCGTCTGCCTGCCGATGCAGGGGAACCGGGTTCGCGCCCCGGTCTGGGAGGATCCCACATGCCGCGGAGCGGCTGGGCCCGTGAGCCATGGCCAATGAGCCTGCGCGTCCGGAGCCTGTGCTCCGCAGCGGGAGAGGCCACAACAGAGGGAGACCCGCGTACCACAAAAAAAAAAAAAAAAAAAAAAAAGGAAAGCCATTATTTTTAGTTTCCTGTAGGCCACACGCTCTTCCACATCTATGAGATATTAAACATGCTGTTTATTTTCTTCTCCCTGGAGCTTACATGACCAATACACACAAACATCTGAACACATATGTGTTTACTTATATGAGGATGGCAAAATACACAAACAGCGTATTTTTTCCTAGAAGTCTAGAGGAGTCTGATAATTGCTCTGGCGAATTTAAAGTGTATTTTCCCATGTACTAAGTATAAAAGATTATTATAGACTCTACAATGGGCACACTTCAGACCTAGGCACTTGGAAGGATGTAAAGATGACTGAGAAGATACATATCTTAGGAAACGTAAGTCTACAATTTAATGGTGTGCATATGGGGAGGTGGTGGAGGAATGAGACAATTACAAGGGTACTCACATTACAAAGAACTTGGAAAAAATACAGTGTCGTTATATTTCAAAAAAAGGGGTGGTGGAGATACAAAACGAAAAGGTCAGGAAAGGGGTGTGGGTGTTTGGTGTTTGAGATTAATCTCAAAAAGCAGGTAGAACTGTACTCAGGAAACAGAGGAAGAACACTGTTGAGACTGGCATGATCAATTCCATTTGGTTCTAAAGGACAATTAAATTAGCAATTATCTAAAAGTTTCTCTTTTGGTTCTTAAAACTGATTCAAATTTTCAGTGGCTGAAAACATTCTATACTGATCCTTTATAAAAAGAAAAGGTTTTAGGGCTTCTCTGGTGGCGCAGTGGTTGAGAATCCGCCTGCCGATGCAGGGGACGTGGGTTCGTGCCCCAGTCCGGGAGGATCCCGCATGCCGCGGAGCGGCTGGGCCCGTGAGCCAAGGCCACTGAGCCTGCGCGTCCGGAGCCTGTGCTCCGCAACGGGAGAGACCACAACAGTGAGAGGCCCGCGTACCAAAAAAAAAAAAAAAAAAAAGAAAAGGTTTTAAAACAGTATTTCATTCATTAAGTTCACATCACAGAACTATTCATATGGCTGGATTCTTCTATTAAAAAATTTGAATATGAATTTGATTTTAAGAATGAATAAATATATATTATTTTAAAGAAAAGGCATTCCGGTAAAAAAAAGACCTTGGTTTCAAATTGAATGGGATTTTGAAAAGGATCTTTGAGATTAATAAAACAACAGCACAGGGTATGTGATGGACAGGAATGTAAACAAAACAAAACAAAACCCCCAAATCTGGAGATATAGGTTATATCATTTTCTAATCTAGAGCATTTGCTATTTTTTTTCTGTAAGCAATAGAGACTTAACAGGTATTCAAAATGAAAAGTGATGATATCAGCTTTGTCCTTAGTAAGACAGCAGGCAGCAAAAAGGAAGTAGGTGGACCAGTTTGGGAATAGTGTAGTTAGGGGTAGAGAGAAAAGTTACATTCACATAATTTCTTTGAACCAAAAAGTGAGCAAAAAGCCTCATTTTCACTCCAAGTGCATTTTAATTTTAAAACCAAGATGCAGGTACTTCAATCATACTTTATACTTCTTGAGGTTATCAACTCCCTAAATAAAACTATTTCTTCTTAAGAGAGAAATAGCCATTTTTTTTAACATTAAAAATATTAAAGTATTTTAGCCTGAGAAAAGAGGACATCCTGAGAAAAGAGGGCATTTTAAGAAATAACGGAGCATACTGTTCATTACTTTGCAGTTGTAAAGCCCTATAATACAAGCAGAGAATAGTCTCTTATTAACATGAGAAGCAAAGTGATGACTTAGGGCCTCTGAGCATTTGAGTCTCCCTCTTTAATCCATGTAAGCCCTCTATTTTACATTTTTCATCAGACCTATAAAATATACGCAGACTCATACATAAAAGATTTCTTAGCAAAGCCATGTTATGCTTGTGTAAGTATATTTCATAAGAAGGAAAGAAATTTCAAATTATATTCTAAGTATGGGTTGTTACAAAGCATTAACCACAAAATGCAGAAGTGATGTAAATTCAGATAAACCTTATCATGATTTTCAATTCATGACCATCCTGAAATATTTATATGGCTCAAATGCTGCAGTCATAAAATTTTAGCTACTTCTGGTCAGTTTCTTGAAGGGAATTCTAATTTAAAAAAGACTATACCAATCTTCCCCAAACTAACAATTATAAGAAACTAACATTTATGTGGTAAATCTATGGTAAATGAAAGATTCTTATGGCAAAAATGATAGTATTTTCTTAATTACCATGGTCATCAATTATTTATTAATAATGCCATATCTTTTGTTTTGACTTGCAATGTATGGCTAGCAGACTTGACCTTTCATCACTGCTTATTTATGTAACTGCTAATTCACTATTATATTTCCATTCTTCCATTGCAAGTAGAATTTTTAAAATGACACTGAGTATAAAAACATTCTATCAGAATATTTAATAGGAATATATTTTATCAGTGTATCATTTCAAAATCAAAGCAATCTGCAGTCTACTTCAGATATATTATCTATAATATCTTCCAAGTGATTCTCAGGGAAGTATTTTATTGTCTTACTACTTAGGTCCAAATACCTATGTCTACGTTTTAAGAAAACAATTAAAAAGAGGAGTAAAATTGTTAGGTATAATATTTTTTGGAAAAATGTAAACTTTTTTTTTTTCTAATTTGGTGCAATAATGAGTTTAGCATTGCAGCTTTGGAAAACATCTAACCTTTAAAATTCAACTTTCTAAAAATACAAAAATTTAGATCTGGTAAGACAGTAGGGAATACTCTGAGGTCAAAGACTAAGGAAATGCAGGAAATGAGAGAATTAAAGGGAGCATGACATCATGCATACATATTGTGGATATTTGCTGAATATGGTGAAGAGAAGTAAAATATGCCACCCCAAATTATGCCACTTTGATTATTTTGAATTAAAGTTACTTAAGAAACATCAGGTACAAGAAGGACAATCTGATGCTCCTTTTCCCCCTGAAAGCAGGATATAAATCCCCCATGTGAAATGTACCCTCCTGTTCCAAGGGGGAGAGAGAAATCCTTATCACCAGAGATGGGGAATTTAGGGCCAAGAAGGCCATATAAACAAACCTGGTTACTTCTTCACAAATCAGCTACCCCAAGCCCAAATCCCTTTGTTTTATGAATTCTTCACAAATTTATTCTGTCTTTGCCCGAAAGGTATAAAAGCTACCTGCTTTGGTCACTTCTTTGAGTCTCATATTTTTATGAGCCCCCATATGTACTAAGTTTCTTGTTCTCCTGTTAATCTGTTTTATGTCAGCTTAATCATTAGACAAACCAAAGAACCTAGAAGGGAAGAAAGAAAAAGTTTTCTCCCCTACAATGGTGAAGGTGACTATTGTTTTAAAGGTCTTCTGGAAAAGGGATCAAGAAATAAAACCAAAGGCCTGCATAAGGAAACCATTTTACTCCCCTGATATAATGACAACACCAAAGGGCTACATCATGAGTGTAAAGGATAAACTAAAAATAAATCCCAACTGCAAGGAGACTGAGAAGAAAATTGCTGGTGAAAATTCACAACCACTATCCTGCCCTGTCATAGGCTATCAGCTGTATATTTACTAAAAGAGTGATAGCCTTCACTGAGACTGATAAAAAGAAAAGAAAAGAAAATGAAACAAACTACAAAACAAACAACAATAAAACAACAACAACAAAAATCTCAGGCTAAGAATTTGAAGTATTCCTACATTACAATTGCCTTGGTAGAAGTTTCTGAAAATCTTCTCTGGACTAATCTCTTCTGCCCAGTCCTCAAAGAATTCCCATAGATTAAAATTTTAAGTAATCTCATAAGAAAAATCAATCACAATAAATTTATAAACTCACAATAAATCAAGCCACCATAAGTAAGAGCTGGAAGAAAGAATAAATAGGATATGAAGACTTCAGAAAGATACACTTCATGTAGTGAAATTATCTGGTAAAAAATTTAAAATATCTATCTATCAAAACAAATAAAAGAAGAAAACAAAAATGAGTAAAAATCAGTTGACTGTAAAATAACCAAGTATATTTGAAAAAATATAGATATTTTAGAAATTAAAAAATTTACCATTAATATGTTAAACCTAATAGCAGATTACGGTTGATGAAAGAATTCGTGAACTGGGAAATAAATCTATAGGAATTATACTGCATATAGCCAAAAGAGAGAAAGAGATTAAAAAAAAATATGAAAGGATGTTAAGAGAAATGAAGGCTAGAGTGATGATGGAAAAGCTAATTGAATTACCATAATGAGAAGAAACAAAGACTGGATCAGAAGCATTATTAGAAAAGATAATGATGGAGAAATTTTCATATCTGGTAAAATACATCAATCCACAGAATCTGGAACACAAGCAAAGGAGAAGGATAGATATAAAGAAATTCACCCTTAGGCACATTACATTGAAACTGTAGAAACAACTAAATAAAAAGATATTATCCAAACAGTTCTTAAAGAATTCAGAGAAAAATTATCTAGATTAGGCAAAAATATCATAGAATTTTTTGTCAAAGCAATTTTGGGAATGAAAGAGTGAGTATTAATTATTACTTCAAGACAACTGGCATAAACTGATACTGTCCTAGGAAACTGGTATCTATGGTGATCCCACTTATAAAGAAATGACAAGACAGACATAATTTCTTTACACCCAAAATAAAAACAAAAGAGTGGAGTTGTATCTTCAGTGTGCAAAGAAATATAACTATCAATCTAAAAGATGTTATGAACAAAAGAAAAACAAAGACCCTTCAGGACAAAGAAAGCTAAACATCAGCATATTCTCACTAAAGAGAAGTGATGGCCAATAAGCACTGAACATAATTTTATATGTCAACAAGTAATAATATATTGTAAGTTTATTAAAAACAAAATTAAAACTAAATTATTTGACCAAAAACATATAAAAGATAAATTGAAGTTGATGGTAGTTGGTATTTTAAGTTCTTTATTACTTGAAAAGAAATTAAGAGTATAGATTGAATTTTGACATTGGTAAATAAGATAGGCATTTTAAAATTTCTAAGATGACTATTAAAGTTACAGAAATTAGGGCTTCCCTGGTGGTGCAGTGCTTGCGCGTCCGCCTGCCGATGCAGGGGAACCGGGTTCACGCCCCGGTCTGGGAGGATCCCACATGCCGCGGAGCGGCTGGGCCCGTGAGCCATGGCCGCTGGGC
This sequence comes from Physeter macrocephalus, assembly GCF_002837175.3. Lineage (NCBI taxonomy): Eukaryota > Metazoa > Chordata > Mammalia > Artiodactyla > Physeteridae > Physeter > Physeter macrocephalus. The sequence goes on from NC_041215.1 coordinate 49,244,028, forward strand.
CTGCGCGTCCGGAGCCTGCGCTCCGCAACGGGAGAGGCCGCGGCAAAGGGAGGCCCGCATACGACCAAAAAAAAAAAAAAAAAAAGTTACAGAAATTATAATTTTTAACCTTATAGGAATAAACAGAACAAGAAAAGATATAGTTAGGATAAAATATAGCAGATAGGGCTTCCCTGGTGGCGCAGCGGTTGCGCGTCCGCCTGCCGATGCAGGGGAAGGAGAGGCCACAACGGAGGGAGGCCCGCATACCACAAAAAAAAAAAAAAAAAAAAAAAAAAAAAAAAAAAATATATATATATATATAGCAGATAAAAGATTAAAATGTAATATGCCTGAAATAAGAAGAATGAACCTAAACTTCTCAGTACTCAAATAAGTACAAATGAAAAAATGATCCAGCTAGATGACAAATATGATCATAATGGATTAAAAAAGAAACAAGCTATATGCTCTTAACAGAAGATATGTCTAAAACATCACGATGAAGAAATGTTGAAAGGTAAATGATGGAAATGATATACCTGGCAGAAAATAAGAGTGCAAGTGTTTTTGTATTAATCTGAGACAAAATGGAAATAAAGTCCAAAAGAGCATTATTATTGAAGCTAGATGATAATTACAAAATGCTGTTTCATCAGAAAGATGTGTCAAAATTTGCAGGCATCAATATAATAGTTTTTATACATACTGGAAAATTGCAAAAATAATACAAAGGTAGAAATCTACTATTACATTGCCATAATTTAACATTCCTCTCTCAGTAATTAATAGATGAAGCAGACAAAAAATCAGTAAAGATATAGAGGATGATGTGAATAACATGATATTAAACTTTTTATATAATTTGAATCTACTAAGCATCGCATCTGACAACTGAAGAATACACATTATTCTGAAGGAAAAAAAAAGACTTATAGAGCAACTTGACTCATGTGTAATGATGCACAAATCCTATATAAAATATTATTTGACCAAAATATTAAGTGTATATAAAATTATGACCAAGTTGGTTTATCCCAGGAATGCAAGGATTGCTTGACATTAAAAAATAAATTAATGTATCTTAGTACATTAACACACCAAAGGAGGTAAGGCATGATCATTTCGAATGATGCAGAGATAACATTGACTATAATTCAACATCCATCTTTGATTTTAATAAAAGCAAAGAAGGAATAGAATGAAATTTTTATAAACATAGAATTACCTGAAAGAAACTATAGTAATCATTGTCGTCAACGAAGAATCTTTAAAAAAGCGTTCTCCATAAGATCAGAAACAAGGAGGATCTCTCCTACCAAATCCATTTAAGTTCTTTTCAGTTTAACTTATCCATTGCAGTAAGGTGAGAAAACTATTTAAGAATACATAAACGGAAAGGAAAAAACAAGACTGTCATTATTTGCAAACGATATGACTATGCAGAAAATCTGAGAATATACAGTTTAATGATTAGAATTAAATAAGTTTGCCAAGACTACTGGGTTTAAAAATGTGTATACAAAGAATGTATACATTATATTTCTATAAACAAGCAGCAAATACATCCTCAGTATAACAAATGATTTCTTAAACAAGACACAGAAACACTAACCATAATGCAAACCATTGATAAATTCAATTGCATTGCAGTTAAGAATTGTTCATCAATACCACAACGATAGTAAAATGACAAGTCAGAGTGGGAGAAGATATTTACAAAAATCTACGTGAACAAAATAAATGACAGAAGATGGGATCAGGGAAGGTCACAGAGGTGACATATTTTACAAAATACTTTGAATATTTATAATGCAACTACTCTCTGTGGGATCTGCCACTGCACAAAGGTACATGATTGCTGAAGGGTTTAGAAATATTTTCACGAATCTATTCTGCAATGTCACACTAACTAATGAATAAGACTGCTTAAACCCTAAGGACTCATAAACATCCACTAAAGCGGGGGGGAAATCTCATGTGCTGAAATGCTGATAGCTCTGCATGTAACTCACAATGTACTCTTCACAAATTAGAGAGGAGTTACTATGGCTTCTTAATAAAATGTCACCATGGTTTAAAAGCTGAAACCAGACAGCTGGCGAAAAGGAGCTATGGGTAAATGTTGAATATACGTATCTTCACTATATTCCTGATTCAACCAAATTTGGTTGCCTTAGGAAAAGAGTTTGAAAAAATATTCAAAAAATATATATATACATATATATGTGTGTGTGTGTATAAATATGTATTTTTTTCCTAAATCCTTTTACTCTAGTGTAATAAAATACAGTGTGTATGCAGATTCATCACTGGGAACTGAAAATCTCTCATTTGCAAAGATATGAAATGGCAGCAGTTTTCAGAGTTACAATTCCTTAGAGAGGAACTAAGAGACAGAATTTAAGAACTGAAAAAGACCTTAGGGATGATCTCTTCCAATCCCTTATGTTACAGGCACAGAAACCTCATCTGCAAAGATAAAGTTACTTAACCAAGGTCACCCAACTAGCCAGTGACAAAATGATAGGCTTTGATATGAATCGATGTATTTCAGTGTTATAGCTATAAAGAAATAACTTGAATTCAAGTTGAAATCTGATTTCCTGATGCATTTTTTACACAGCCAATTTCTGTAAACATGTTTTAGAATGATAATATTATGGCTACAGTTTAAAAACAGATAACAGCAGTAGGCTGACAAAGTAGAGCTTCTATTTCAGTTAAGCCAGATAAAAGGATTCACCATTTCAGGACTATAAAAAATAAACAGAATTGAGTTTATTCTGCTGTAAAATACTCTATCTGATAAATTTTACCACAAAAGAGGAATTAAAAACTTCACTGGATAAAATTTGTAAAATGCATTTACAAACCCTAGTAGTAACTAGAACAGTGTTTGTCACGAGTGTGTATGGACACTGTTGCTTGATGGTACCTTTGCTAATCCAAGTGCAGACCTAGTCACTGACCTCAGGGAGCTCAGGCTACTGTGGACCAACACTGAATCAGCTGTAAGAGATGCTTAGAGCAGAAGCCCCTGTGATGGGAAAGCTTGAGTCAGAGGTCTTGAACCTATTCACCAATTTCCTGGAAAGAGGGAGCATAAGCTGAGTTCTAAAGAAAATTAATGAACTAGCTGGTCAGGGCACAGTAGGAAGAAGCAGTCCAGGCCCAGGTATCAGGAGGTAAGTGCAACTAGAGCTCATGGAACTTGAGAGAACTTGGAATAACAAGAAGTTGGTACACAAAACTAGGAGATAAACCATGAAGAGCCTTTTGAGAATTTTGGTTTTTATCTTAAGAGCAAGAGGAAGACATTCAAGTGTTTTACACAATGAGATTCTCTGTCAAATATGTGTTTAAACTATCACAAATTCTGCAGACTTGAAAAAGTTACTTGCGTCTTTTTTTACCAATAAAAAGGTGACTACAAGTAGGATTCAGGGTATAGAATAATGCTTAATCAATAAGTGTCAATATCTTTCTGGAATATTCTACAATTTTAATTTCTGAACAAGAATTATAAAAATAACTGAAGCACAAAATTTAATTTCTTGCCCATCCTTATCTGTCACCTGGACCAGCACCTAGCACAGTAACCCGTTCTGGTAAGCACTCTAAGGATGCTGCTAATTGACTATTAGACAAACAACCAGTTCATCTGAGTTTAAATCTTCAATCAAAACACACAGGCAGGTGTGTTTTTGCTGTGCAGCGTTGCCCTCCCATGAACCTTTGTTTTCTTTTTAAACAGGATTGACAGGTTCTTCAGGCAATGTTCTGTTCAATGAAGTAAATAGTTACATGGGCAATTCTTTGAAATGCATATGAAGGACAGTAGCAGCCTGAACCCAACCATTTTTGTTGGTAAATCATGAATTTACTAGATCCTTCTAAAACTGGTGGTTCCCCGTTGCCAACAATTTTACTGCCTTTCCACTACTTCGGTACAGACTCCATAACCCTGAAAACACACCACTCAGAATTCTGACAAGAGAAAGCAACTTTAGAAAGAGTATTCCCTGGTGCATGTGTTTCTTTTTCCTGCCTCCTTGTGAAAGAAACCTGAAACTTTATAGTTCCATCAATTCCAATTCATTTAAGAGTTAAATTTATCAATAAATTTCCTGAACAAGATTTCAGATTCTCAGTACCTTCCGGAATGATTCTATGCAGCAGTTTCTAACACAGTGCCCCTGCTTACTGCACTTACTGAGGACCAGCTCTTTACGGTATTTAAAGTTGTGCTGTGGACAAGGCTGGCTTTACTGGAGACTAGGAGCTTTAAGCACAGTAGCAGACACATTGCTATTACAGGGCAACGGCTTGCTTAAGGCCTTTGCACATGAGGGGAATGCTTTTCAAACATAGACCACTAGGTTCAGGAATTTGGGGGTCTGGTACAATTCTACCGAAGGATATCTTAAAATTGCTTTCTTAATCAAGAATACATTATTTTCTATTTGAATTTAACAATCTAATTTTTCCCCTGAAGGTATTCAGAATTAGATCCAGAAACTAATGACATGTAATAAACCTAGATTCAGTGTAATTTTGCATAAGCATTAGATTTTAAGAGTAGAAAGTTTTGTAGATTTGTAATGAAAATAAGTAGCTAAGAGAGCTCAGAAGCTTAAATGTTACATTAAGTTTGAATTCCATCTATTGCCTTCACTTGTTTTGGAGGCATTTTAACTAGACATTTTTTCCTAAGATACATAACCTCTAGCTAACCTATATTTTTTAATGTGTATTCGAAGTACTTGGGTGTCCAAAATCTGTATATAACGGCGAAGTATGATAAAAATGGGTCTTGGGCTTCAATTTCATAAAATGGTTACAATTTGCATCTCACTTTCAGAATGCTTTTAATGTTACATTTCTCCTTTCAACCCCCTGCTAAGTAAAATAAATGGATATGCATAAGGGTTCTGACCTGTTCAAGAGTTTGCTTTCTGAAGTACTATTCTTTACATAGGTAATAATGGTTTTATATTTAAATTACCAAATAGTGACTATGATTTGCCAGTAGCCAGGTGACACTCTGTGAGTTTGTTGAACACTAGTTCAACCTGCATTAACTCCTTCATTAAAACGCCATAATCTTGAAAATCACTAGGGCAAAACCATCTATTATAAAGTTTCTTGATCCGTTTTTCATTTACTATAACCACAGGTACAGTTCTGTCACAACTGAAGTATTAATAGATTTCTCTAAGTAGAATAGAAAAACCTTTAATAGACATCATCTCTGTCTTGCTGCCCCAGCATCATAATGTTATTCTGTCTCACTTCAGGTAACTTCACTAAAAGTGACAATGACATACCAAGGAGGTTAGAGGTTGGGAGAGGTTTATGCCAGTAGGTAGGAGTTTTAATCTCTGGCACTTTTAGAATTTCTCATAGATGATGATGATAAAAATTAGAGCATATTTTAATTGGGTTTTATTATTGCAATTTAATATTCTACAGAAATTGCTCTCCCTTTGCATGCTACTGAAAAGGGATAATATTGGTTTATTAAACTCTAAAATGCTAAGTACCACACCTCGACATCACAATATACACTATCTTTCCTCCTCTTCAAATAGATGTAGCTTACTAAAAGTGGGTATCTATTGCATTTAGTGTGTGGGCCTTGTCTGGAAAGGTTTTGTCTTCCTCCAGAAATAAGCCCTAAATGGCTAAAGGATGCTGTGAGTCCCTGCGTCCCTGGCTATATTTGGACAGCCTCAATAAGTTGCATGTGACTTAAACGTGGCCAGATATAGCAGTCCCGCCTTATCCATGGGGGATACATTCCAAGACTCCCAAGCAGATGCCTGAAACTGCGGTTACTACCAAACATATACTATGTTTTTTTCCCTATACATATATACCTATGATAAAGCTTAATTATATAAAATAAGCACAATAAGAAATTAACAATAACTAATAATAAAATAGAACAACTGTAACAATATACTGTAATAAAAGTTATGTGAATGTTCTCTTGCGCTCTCTCTCTCTCTCTCAAAATACAAGCATACCTCAGAGATATCAGAGTTTGATTCCAGACCACTGCAATAAAGCGGGCATTTCAATAAAGTGAGTCACATGCATTTTTTGGTTTCTCAGTGCATAAAAATGTTAAGTTTACACTATACTGTAAGTCTAGTAAGTGTGCAATAACATTATGTCTAAAAAAGCCATGTGCATACCTTCAAATGGCACCAATAAACTGCTCCATGCAGGGTTGCCACAAACCTTCAATTTGTGAAAAACGCAGTATCTGCAAAGTGCAGTAAGAACAAGCGCAATAAAACAAGGCATGCCTGTATCTTACTGTACACATTTAATGCCTTTTCCACTTAGCAAAACACTTATCATGCATTGTGGCCATAACTTTTGCAGTTTGAGGTGCGACATGCAAAACTAGCATGAGTTTTTGTTTTGTTGTTTTTGTTTTTCAAACTTGCACAGATAGAAGATTCATTCTTACCTTAGATGTTAGCAACTTAAGCATAGGAGCTTTTTCCTTCCTTACTGAGAACTTTCAGCTTCTCACTTAAAGGAAGCACCTTACTGCTTCTCTTTGGCATATTTGAATTGCCAGCAGCTCTGCTCTTCCACTCTGAGGCCAGCATGAAGTAAAATAAGGGTGGCTTGAACACACGCACTGAGATACCCTGACCATCGCCCTGATAAGCGATAGGGCTACTAAGTGACTCACGGTGGGTGCGCCCGACACGCGGATGAATTCACGCCCGGGAGCAGGACAGCGCGAGATTTCAACACTCAGAGCGGCCCGCAATTTAAAACTTATGAACTGTTTATTTCTGTAATTTTCCAGAACTTTAATTTTACAGAATTTTAATTTTAATACTTTCCGACAGCAGTTGACCACGGGTAACTGAGAGGGGGAACTACTGTCCTCCCCCCTCAGACTTTGAAACTGGTATAGAGAAACAGCCCATCAGAGAAATGACAAACTTCAGAGTTTGGGAGGTGCCGTCTTTCACCCACAATGTGACCAGATGGTAAAGCAGAGTGACCTGGACTGGAAAATTAGAAAATCATAAAGTAGGTGTTTGGAAAGACGTTGAAACGAACAGCAGAGGATTAGTGGCATCTTATTGTTTTTTTAATTCAGCGAGATTACCACGCCCTTCCTTCTCCCTCTAATATACATGCACGCAGCGCGCGCACACTCGCACACACAATGAACATGTGGGTATACCGTATGTGTCTATTTAAATGTTCCCTATTTGCTTTAACTGGTTTCTGTGGCTTGCCAAATAATAAGTGTAAACCTTGAAAAGTGTGTTTTTGCTATTTCTTAAAGGCATGCAATTAATTCCTATTTGATTTTATGAGGCAGATTCCTTATATCCAGCCCTTGCTTTTCATGTATTCTATGCAACAGTTATATTTTTGTTGTCCTTAATTCCAAATTTTGTCATTAGATAAAAACATAAGTCTCCTTTTGAGCAGGCAACTATTTCTATCTTAGCTGTGTATTATATTCTTTCTTGGTTACCACAGTCTTTATGCTTTATTTCATGTCTTAAAGCTAACATCTCTATTTTCATTATTCTCCATCATCCTTGCTTTCTACTGTATTTTAATGAGCAAGATGCTAATGTCTTCATGGATAATGCACTGCAGTAGCAGTTTGTCACACAGAATCCCAGAGGTCTCAGGAGAGGTAGCTCCCCGGCAAATATATTTATACATAAAGAATGGTTTATTAGCCAGTAAAATGTTAGCATTAACCTTTACCAGCCTCACTCTAACTTTACCTCTCTTAGGATATAGTGTCATTCCTACATGTTTGAAATCAATTATTTACAGAGAATTATCACCTCATTGAAACTCTCACAGTTTTCAATTCCATTTATAATATCATATATCCATAATTGGTCTAAATAATTGAAATTTATTGAAATAAATACATATAAAACCCAATTTGAAATGTTGCTCTTTAGTTAATTTTAACTATTCGAAATAATAATGGCTGCCCAATTTTACTCATTACTAAAAAATCATCTTCAACTCAATTATTAGGCTTTTTTCTCCATTCTCTGCCTCATCCATTCCAAAGAAGTACAGAAATCAATGAACTTTATCTGTCTCATAAATGTAATTAATAGTAGATCAGAGGCCTTGGTCTAGAGCTGAGCCATAAAACATATTTTAGAAATGAATAAATTCCAAAATATTGTTTCAGTGTGTTTTCTTCCATCCCAAGTCAATTTGAATCATTGCTAACAGAGGATGTGGTGATGGGAAACCAGCAGATTTCTCACATAACTGTTTTCAACAGGTGTAGCACACAGGACCTACCACACCCTTCAAGCTGTGGAGGAAACACTTCCCTGACAGCTTCCACTCAATAAATGATCACACTGTGCTGGCCCATTGGCTGAGCAGAGACTTTCTTAGAATTGCACTGCTGTCTGACTCCTCTCCTATTGAGCCCCCACTACCCACCCCCTACTCACCCAGTACTTTCACTGGTGTTACACGTGCACTGTGCTGAAGGCTCTACCTGTCGGCTCCTCCTCCATTGTCTTTATCCTTTTAGGTATTTCCCTCACCTCAGCTCTTTTGCATATCTAATCCCCTCTCATCTGCTACTCAGGACTCAAACTGACCCATTAAAGAAACACTTAAAAATAAATGCAATAATTTTGATAAACCCTATGTGATAAAAGATGTAGTACATACAAAATGAAAATGCTCCTGGGGTCTGCGTCATCAGAGGAAACTCCAAACAGTTCTGGGTCTTGGGGTGGAGCCTTAAACATGACTGACATGGGGTAGAATAAAGTAGATGGAAGAAGAAAGAAGGAAGGAAGTAGCAAAAAGAGTGTCTAGGTACTAGCAGCAAAAGGAAAAAAAGAAGTGGAAAATAATAAGGAAAACAAAAATAGAGATCTCCAGTGCCCAGGATACTGAGTGCCAGGTAGAACAAACCATAAAGTTTGACAGACAAGGTGTGCATCAGATTAAGGGGCTTCTAAATTAGAAAAATGTGGATTTCATGCAGTAGGTGAAAGAATAATTGTGGAATTTATGACACACAACTCTCAAAGTAAAAATTAAGCTATGATTTAGATAATATGTGAAGAATTATCTTTTACCCATAATCATGTATTTATTTTAGTTTGTATTTCATAGATATTATACCTAAAGATAGACTAAAATAGTTTAAAAAATGGAAATCAACTAAAGGAAACATATCAATAGCATCATAAAAATTACAAAGGTGGGAGGCACATTTATCAAGATTGAGAAACATTTCTAAAAAACAACAAGAAACACAAATTGTTTCTTAGGCTGATAAGCAACAGAGTAAAACTGAAATTTAAAACTAAGGCTTTTTGCCCCAGATTTGTAAAGCACGATTGTGGAGTGAGGGACACGAGGTAAAAGGAAGTTGAGAGTCTGGATAAAAGTAGTGGGGTTAGTGGGAAACAGATGAGACATCCATATGAGAACAATTTAAAAAAAATGTAAAGGAGAATGAGATATGCCAAAATCATCAAGTTTATAATAAAGCAGGCATTAACATTAGTGCCACAGAGAGATTGGTGTGCCAAAGCATGAGACCATTTGGGAGGGACAAAGTGAGTTCCCTTCAGCATATGTTTGTATTTATGATGCTGTTGTATCCAACAAATGCACATACTTAGTTCCCTATAATTATTACAGTCCCTTCCCATTCCAGGCAAAAATTCAATCAAAATAGAGCAAGATGTAGAAATCATCTGGCAAAATGTTTATTTATTATAAATATTTTAAATATTTATTATTTCTTGAAATACTACAAATATCTAGGCAGGCAAAAAAAAATCAGTTAAAAGAAAAAGAACGTTAAAAGAGTGGCTTCATCATTCCCTGCCCCCAAACAGTGAAACTGACATCTACTGAGCTAGGAGTTTGGAAAGGTAGAAACATTGGTGGCTGGGAGACCCAAGATTCATTCATTTATTTATGTGATCCTTGTCAAGACATCTGAGCTCTCTAAGCCTCAGTTTTCTCATCTGTATAAAATGGTGACAGCGAAAATTCCCTCGTTTTGTAGGATATCTAGAATGAAGTTGCTAAAAATATGATGTAGCTTATCATTCCATGCCATTGTAAAGCTAAATCTGCTGGGACTTAAAACAGAAGAGTAAAAGTAGAGGAATGGATCTCTCCCTATTCTACACCTCTTTCCTGTTTTCTCTTTCAGAACCCATAATAAGGATATGCTTTTTAACTTCCTTTTAGTGGAGAATGAGGGGTTTATTTTCAAACCCCATACGAAAAGAAACAACGTAATTATCCTTCCTCTGAATTAATCACTATATACATTAATACTGGAACTCAGCAAATTCCAGATCTGTAAGCAAAATTAAATAAATTGATCATTAAAAGAAGCACTAATAGACTCTGTTAATGAACTATGTAGTTAAAATGCATACCTGTAAGTTTAAATCTAGTCATCAATTTTAGCTGTAAGTTTGAGCAATGACTAGGTATTATTATAATCTTTTAATTTGCCAATGCTTATAAAATAAAATATAACATTTAATAATATTTCCTTATAATTCCCCAGGATCAATGTATTTTCTAGGTGGGCTTTAATGCTAAAACAATTTATCTTATTTTCAAATTAAACTTCTGAAAATATTTAAAAATATAATTCCTGTTCCATATGGTGTTTCCAAAAAATTCATCTAATTTTTAAGCTGACACTTCTTGTAGATAGAGATTGATGTTAAAGAGAGTTTTCACTCACAACTCACTTGGAATTTTAAAAAATAAATGGGTGTCAGGTAACCGTATATTCCACAGAATCTCAATGAAGTGAATATTTTATGCTTATTAAGGAAGGCATAGGTTATTTCTTTTGAAATAAAGAAAAAATTTAAACATATATTCAATTATTTGAGTTATAGCTTTCAAAAATGAAGGCATCTCCCGTGCATTTTAATGAAAACTTAAGAGAAGCTCTGTAAGCAATGAGAATGTTGCTTTGATGAAAATTCATAGCACTTGGTGTAATTTTGGATAAGAAGATAAATATCAAATGTATTTTTTCTTAGAAATTCCATCCTTCTATCTTAGCTTTGAACAATCATATCTTCTTCCATTCTCTCTTTCCAATTATTTTCTTTCCCTCTCTTTTTGAATTTAAAAATACTATGGTAAATATTTAACTTTAGGTAACCAGTATTTATAAGAGAAGAAAACTAAAATCTTAAAGAAGTAATGAATAGCAGTCAACTAATATTTGGAATTTGTTTCTGTAGAAATGTACTGGATGCCTAATTCTTTGACAAGCAAAGGAAGAAGTTGGTGTCCCTTCCTACACTCATAAAACCTATCTACTTGAAGTATTGAAGGATGAATTGAGTAAGGGCCAAATGGGAGGTGAGGTACAAGAAGCCGAATATGTGAAATCAAGACCTCATTTCTGGATGGTAAAGTCTAAAATATAAATATGGCTAAGACAGCATGCCATCATCTCTGGAAAACGTTTGTGTGTTGTTTTTTTTTTAAATTCTGTTCCTATTTATTTATTTATTTATTTTAAAAAATAATTTTTATTGGAGTATAGTTGATTTACATGTTGTTGTCCCTTAATGATAATCCCTGCAGAAATTACAGTGTGTTTGTATTTTTTCGTATCTTTTTCAAATGTTTTTTCCATAATTATTCCTTTATATCACTTAAGTCACTAATGTGAGCAACAAATTAATTTGCCTTTCACATTATTAGCATAACAATTATAAATAAAAAATGTAAAACCTGAAATGATGCATTTGATTCTGGTTTTTTTTGGTAAGTTGAGCAAAGCATTTAAGAATCAAGCAAAATGAAGATTTGAACCCCAGTATGAAAAAAATTGCTAAATAAATTGGATAGTTATCATTGCAGCTCAAGTTAAAAAAAAACAAAAAACAAAAACAAAGCACACATTGACTAAATTAGCATCAGTTCACATTATTTATAAACAATTGGATTTTTGTTAATTTTTCATTAGACAGAACATTAAGTATCTCTGAACCATGAAAGAGGTTCAGAGATACTTACCTAGAAAGGAGATGAGTTTTCATTAGAAACAACTGATGTATTTATGGAAGAAAAATACGTTCCTTAAACAAATATGACACATGCTCCTAAAGAGATACCCTGAGATAGAATTACAAGTTAATTTATAGTTTTGCTATAGTACGTAATAGAACATGGCTTTTTTGTTTTCCTCAGTTGGAATTTTAAAGGTAGGAACTGCTTCTGAAAACAGTGATGTAGAAATCATCTGGGGCTGAAGACCTCAGTTTCAAGAAAGGGGTTTTAGGATAAATATTTTGAAGCGACAGATGATGAATGAAAGTTCTGGATATGAAATCCTGAAATGCATTTCCTAAGATCAGTAGGGAGTCACAAATAGCACTCTTAAATAGTATCACTATTAAAACAATTAAACCCTTGCTCATTTAAACATGGACCTATAGCTAAGACACAGTTTCTTTCAATGTGGTCAATATGTCTTACTATTGAAAAAATAAGTTTTTTAATGAGTGGTAGTTTTTAAGTTTCACTGGAAGTATTCATTCTGTAAAGAAATACTCTTAAAGAACAGCCTGTCCTCAAGAGACTTGAGCTGTCTAAGAAGTTTTTTGTTTTTTACTGTGTATTCTGATGAGCCTATTCACTGGGACATATTCAAATGATATAAATTCATTAACTCTAGAGGTTGACAATTTCATGGAAAGAAATTCAATTTTTGAATGTACTAGGGGAATTCAGTGGAAAATTTTGGTGGTATCATTTTTTGTTTTACACTCTGTTGAGGGTGACTGGGAGTTTGTGTCTGTGTACAAATTATTAGATAATTCTTCATGAATAAGCCTTTTGAGTGTGTGAAAAACAGTTGAATGAGAGTAAGATTTGGTAAGTGTAGAAAGAAATATGTGTCATCAATCATTCTAAAACATATACTTCACCAGAATCCTGTCTGAGAACTGACCCACAGATGATAATTCATTTTCCCTCCCTATTCATATAATTACTTTTTTATTGAATGAATTCAAATTCAACACATTGATTTGAAATCAATACCAACTGCCCACAGGTCCAAAGGTATTTAAAACTCAACTAAAACAACTCTACTAAACTCTGGAAAAAGTGGACCACCTCTACCCTTCTATGGCAGGAGGATTATACTAGTTAACAAATACCACTGCTATAGATTAATTATCAGAGGCCAAAGTCCTCTCTTTTAATTATTTGCTTCTGGATGGGAGTTTTAATTTGTGGGCACTCAAGAAATGCATATTCCTTTTCACATCTCATAATGACAGCATCACAAGGAAACTCAGGAGTCATCTAGTCCAAGAGTCACAGACAGGATGCCAACACAGCAAGAGAGTGGCAGACCTGGGAAGTCTTCTGAATCTTCCTGAGAGTTCTTGTACCATAACATCTTCTAAATCCCAAAATAACATGTGGGCTTGATCATTCATTTGGATTACACATACCATTCATTCCTTCACTTATTCATGCAAAACGCAATTATTGATAACCTGTCATATATGAGTAACTGAGTACTTGTTATACGTAAGACACCCTGGTACGTGTTGAGGCAGGACGACAATGAATTAAGGGCATAGTGAATTAAACCTCACTGACCCAATGTATGGTAATAACCTGTCAACTGAAATTCATATTACTTTAATATTAACCTTCTGAAGCATAGATCTGATCATTTCATCCCCCTGTTGAAAGACTGCCAATGGTCACCTCTATAACCTTGCTGCAAGCAATTACTGAGAGAAGAAAATCTAGCTTTTACTTTATATTATGCCCAGCATGTATTTCCTGGCATATATTTTCTATTATTCTATTTCACTTTACCACCGGTATTATCTAGATTAAACAACTTACTTGGCTCATTGGCTTTGGAGTCTTACAGGTCTGGTTTAAATACCAGTTATGCCATTTTGTAGCCCGTGGTTCTTGAGCAAGTTACTTGGCTTCATCTTATAAATCTGGATTGTACTTAACACACAAGATTGTTGCAAGAATCAAATAAGGAAACGCACAAAGCACATAACAAGAATGGCTAGATGCACTGTATATCTTAATGCTAGATACAGTATTTATTATGGGTAAATGTGTACCTATAAGTGTGTATTGAACCCACACAACTGGGGCTCAAACTTTGCCTCTGCCACTTACTAGTATGTGGACTTGCATAAATTACCTAGTATCTTTGAAGCTCCTTTTTTAAAGTGGGAAAATTATGTTACTTATATGAAAGGATTTTTGAGAGTATTTAAGTGAAACACACAAAAAAACCAAAATGTTGTCTGGCACACTAGCACCCAAGAAATGCTATTTAAAACAACATGTATATTGTCTATTACTTTAATCATTGTTATTATAATTACTGTTTTTATTATACTCTTAATATACACTGTACATTCATGGCTTCATACTTTTCTTCATATAGTTCCTTTGGCAAGAATATACTGACCTTTCTCTGTCTTATTCATAGCTCAAGATTTTGAGCCTCTGTGAGTGAGCCCCTCCGCTGGATAGGAGTGATTTCTCCTAACATCCTAAAGTACTTTAACCAGAAGACCTTTCTTATGACACGTTTTAGTTCTTATTTTGTTGTATAGATATTTTCAATATTACTTATGGGATATTTCAGACATACAGAAAGCTATAAAGAATAACAAAATGAACACCTGGGTTCCCCCTGCCCAGCTAAAGAAATATTACTTCTGTCCACCAAGACACACTATAGGGCTTCCCTGGTGGCGCAGTGATTGAGCGTCCGCCTGCCGATGCAGGGCACACGGGTTCGTGCCCCGGTCCGGGAAGATCCCACATGCCGCAGAGCGGCTGGGCCCGTGAGCCATGGCCGCTGAGCCTGCGCGTCCGGAGCCTGTGCTTGGAAAAGCCAAGCCACAGACTGGGAGAAGATATCTGCAACACATACAGTCATCTGAAGCTGCTATATATCCCCTCCCTGACTAAGGTTACCATATAAAATACAGGACACCCAGTTAAGTTTGAATTTCAGATAAACAACACATAATTTTTTAGTGTAAGTATATACCAAATACTGCATTCCTCTCCCTTCCTCAGAGGTAACCTCTCTCATAAATGTGTCATTCATTACTTCCCTGAATTTTTTTTACACATTTACTATGTGTACTTTACTACCACATACGATTTTTACATGTTTTAGATGATAAAGGGTAACATACTATATGTATTTTCTGCATCTTGCTTTCTTTTTTCTCAGAACATTGTGAGATGACTGCATGTTTATGGATATTTAGGTTATTTCTATTTTTCATCATCATCAACCATCCTAATATGGACATTCTGTAAATGTGTACATTAGTGAGGATTTTTCCAGGGATTAGACTGAATTCTTCCATTGGCCCCCTCCAAGTCTCCACTCTGCTTTGTGGCTTGGCAGTCTGACATTTGTGGACTTCACCAAGGGGCTCCCTTGGCCTGACTTCTGGCTGGTTAGTCCAATGGAAAGCACTCACAGGATATCAGAGGGCAATAAGAGAATGAGTCTGGGAAATTTCAACCTCAGGCGCCTTCACTCTTGTGTCGTCTCACTTGGCTGCTCTCCCTCATTGAGAACCACCTCTCCTGTTGGGTAGACTTCTTGTACAGCCACCACACTTTCTCATGGTCCAGTAACCACTTTGCACCTTCCAGCCTAGAGGTGGTAGTGACTCCTGGCTGACATTAGTCCTGGGATATTGTTATAATTTGCTGATTTTTCTTAAGCCTGCCCAAAACTTTGTAGATAGTTCCTTTATGACATTCTCTTTAATTATCTTTGAGTGTGCCACCTATTTCTGGCTAGAATACCAATACAGGCATAAGCCTAGGAATAAAATTTGTTTTCAGAGTATGCATGCCCTCAACTTAACTAGATTTTGCCAAACTGCTCTCCACAGAGGTTGCACCATTTTACATTTCCACCAGAAGCATGTTTGAATTCCCATAGCTTTACATTCTAATACTGGTTTTATCAGACTTAACACTTTTGCAAAATTGATACAACTGTTGTATCTCATGGTTCTAATTTATATTTCCTTGATGACTACTGAGTTAGAGTAACTTTTCACATTTTATTAGCAACTCAATTTCCATTCATTACCTGATCATATTTTTACCTAGTTTTCTAATGTGTAGTTGGTCTTCTTATTCATTTTTGACAGTTCTTAACACATTCTGGATTTTATTCCTATGTCATTTATATCTATTGAAAATATTTTCTCACATTCTGTGACTTATATTTTAACTCTAATAAAATGATACATCTTGATGCCCAGAATTTTAAAATATCTATGTAGTCAAATCGATCAGTCTCACGGCTATGCTTTTGTTGTAGTATAGATATTTATGTATATGGCTTATCTCTCCTAAAAGATTATAAATTTTGTGTGGGCAAAATAAATATATAAATTTCCTGGTTCAACTTTGTGTCTCTCAAAGCACTTGGCTGTGTACATAGAAGGGAACAAGTGCACATAAATATTGTCCAAGAGTGAGTGAAAATAGTTCACCCCTCTACAGCATCCCCCCAGTTCTCCGTGAGAAATTAAAACCAGAATTCTATTTAGAAAAGAGTGACTTCCAAAAATGCAAAAGGTTTTTTAGTATCCTGAAATACCTTGAAGGTAATGAGAAATCAGAGGAACGAAATATTAAACAATAAAATATTTCTTCCTCTTATCTATTTTTGATAGGAAGGAGTGTGATCACTCTAGAAGACACTTTTGAAGATATTCTTTGATTTAGAATAAAAAATATATAATACTTTTTAGTACAGCTGAAGGGAGGATTGTTTTGTATATAAATGTATATCTATATTATCTATACCTATAGATATAGATGTTTGTTTGTTTGTTTCTTTACCTTGTAAAGTACTTTTTGTCCTCTAGGGTCAGAAAATCTGGGCTTGACTTTACCGATGAGACAGCTCATGCGTTTCTGTAGTTAAACTACAGTTCCTTGACACAGGCCAGGGATTTCCCCAATCTAGCTGAATATCAGAATCATTCAAAGAATTTTATAAATGAGGTCCTAACCCAGAAATCATGATGTCAGCAAACAGTTAGCATGGTTCCCTGCCATGTGTGTACGTGAAGTTCCTCAGCTTATTCTCATATACTGTCATGCCAAGGAGCAGCTTTACTGGGTTCAAATATTTGCCTAGTCAAGAGATCTCAGTCACAGCTGAGAGACAGTCACTGGCCTGGCAAATAATATCCTTAGCTGAGTGCTTCGTCTTCCTCCCACTTGACAGATACAGCCCATGTTCTCTTCCTATGGTTCCAATACTATGGCTCTCTGAGGACACCAAGAAGGACAGCCTCCAGCTCTCCCCATTTACAAGTTATCTGCCAATTCAACGATATGGTATTGATTTGCAGGAGGGGGATATGCATGTGAGAGTATTTTGAAGAAAGCACTTGTGAAAGTATGGTGTGATAAAAGTAATATCCTATTAAGATTTCATCAATGCAGATCACCCTTCATACACAACCGCAAAATAACCATGATGGTAACTTTCATTTTAACAAGTTTTTCTTAAAGCAAAACAACTTTTAAAAAGATTGATGACAGTCGCTTGATGACGATAGCCTGTGACCTCTGCCATCCAGCATAGGACACATTTCCCACGAGGACTTCAATCTCAAGTCTGACTCACTGAACAGCTTGAAAATTTTTCACTCATGAGGTGTAGGGTGAAGATTACAGACAGGCCACCCATTTATTTGACACTTCAGGGGCGAATTAGCAATTGAGCTAGGTCGCTTTTTAACTGTGGGCAGGATATCTTCTTTTAGCTTTACCCCGATCGACAAAACCATTTGCACACAAGTCTAACACTGGCACGCTGACTTTGTTCAGAAGGCAGTCCTGGTGCATTACAGGAGGCAGCTGGGTGGCACAGCAAATGTGTCATTTGCTATTTAACATCTCTGTGACCTGGATTTAAATTCGCGGTGCCACAAAATGCAACCTCAGTTCTCTCAGAAGGCTATTAAGTCTTTCGCAGTAAGCCTTGTCGAGAATCTAAAACACTAAAGCGTTCTTTGCGTCCCAACACCCCCTCTTGTTTGCAAAGATGCCAAAGTAGTTTATTTCTCTTAAAGGGACTGTTTAAAGGGAAAAAGATGGGCTTGACTAATCAACTGATATGAATACATATTGTTATGTTTTAAAATATCTATCTACTGTGCTTCAGCCAGGATCTCAGGAAGAATATGACTGTCTGTGGGTGATTTTTAATCAAGTTGCTTTTCAAGAACATAAGTTAAGTTTTGTTTTTTTTTCGTCTGTATGGTAAAATCAGAATAAAGTGAAAAGCTTTAAAATAGATGTGTTTCTTTCCCTGAAAGCATCATTACCTACATTCTGCTGTATAACATTGTCCTTTCCATTATATCTGGATGTCAGAATGAATTGCAGCTGTACCTTTATATATTCAGACTAGTGCAAAACCCTGCTTTTCATTAAATTAATTCTAAATGTATTTTTGTTTTAAATATTCTATTTTATTACTCCCTCCATACAGGGAAAAAAGTGCATTCTTGATTTTTTCGAATCAAACGTTTACTGTCTCCTTTATCCTTATTCCCGGCTCCCCCATCAATCCATTCAAATTTGTTCAATTTACACCAACAATGGATCAATAAGTAAATTAATCAGGCTTACTCACCACCTAACTTTAACAGCCAAGCCCTCAAGTACAATTTTTATAGTTCTACCTTCCTCTGTTGGTCTTTTCCTAGGATACCAGACTCTCATTTGAAGCTGGTGAGAAACATCATTTACTGAAAACAGAGCTCCTGTTTACCATAGCAGACAAGGTGCTAATTGTTTCTAATGACCTCAAATAAGTTTGTTATTCATTAAGTATGCCATTCAGAATGGTGGCAACCTTTTCTTTTTGCCTTACTAGTATGTCAAGCCAGGACTGCCCAGTGCCAGGTCTTTCATTCATTCATAGAATTTACTCACATACTAATATTATCCCATACTAATGAGACGACGAGCTATGCCAACAAGACCACCATCACTTGCTGGGTGTCTACTATGTGTACTTAACGTGGCAACCTGGTCATTTTAAAACTTTTGTATACACTGGAAGCACCTGAGGACTTTTAAAAAAAATACATATTGCTGTACTGCACAGAATTCTATTGAATCAAAATCTCTAAACCAGTGCTGTCCAAAAGAAATACAATGTGAAACATGTAGGTAATTTAAAATTTCCTGAAAGCCACATTAAGAAAGGACAAAGAAACAGATAAAATTAATTTTAAAAATATTTTATTTAACCCAATGTATTCAAAATATTATCACTGTAACACACAATCAATATTTAAATATTATTAATGAGAAAATTTACAAGTTTTGTACTAAGTCTGCTGTGCATTTCACAAGTACAGACTTTCTCAGTTAGGAATAGGCATATGTTAGGTGTTCCATAGACACATGTGCCTAGTAGCTACTGCAGAGCACAGCACAAAACTACAGGGCAGATCTCCGGAATCTGCATTTTAAGTAAGTAACCAAGTTACTTGTGAAGAATACAGTCATTGAGGGCTACCTGAGGAAATTGGTGCTAAGTATTTTAAAGTGAATAAAAGTGTAAAGAAATAGGTCTTCCTCCCAAGAAGTTCATTTACCAGTGCAGTCCTATGTATCAGACACTTGCATAAATAAGTTTAACACAAGTTGAAAGTGACAAATGCAATCAGAGTTCCAGGAACATGTGTTGTGGGATTTCTTATGAGAGAGAGAAAGAACTTTAACTGTAGGGAATCAAAGAATGTTAATGGAGGAGAAAACATGTAATTTGGAAATGATGAAGACATTGGAATTCAGAGATGTTCATTGATTTTTCTAAAGTTCTGCAGCTAACTGGTAGCGAAGTCTATCTCAGTCCTTCTGAAGCTTCCTGGCCCCAGCCACCTATCTAGAGACCTACTGATAATCAGATTCCACAAGATACAGACTCTCATTCCATTGTACTTCCTATTTGCTATTCCTATTGACTTCATTTCCCAACTCAAATATAGTTTAACTCTCAAGGAGATTATTCTCAAAATAATATATTATCAAAAGTTTGCAGATTTTAGTTATTGGTGTGCCTCATTATTTCTGAGCATAAAGGTTTCCTTCAAAGATTCTTTTCCAACCTGCCCATCACTCACATCTTTGAAAATGCTTCCAAATGCTTCTTAAATTTTAAGTCACCAGAAATGTTTAATCCCTATCTCTCTTTCTATTTATTTGGTAAAACTGTAACACTGTTAGGTGGACTTGTAAGATTATCATTATATACCACTACTATAGTATTATAATTCTCCACTTAATTTGTACCGCGTGCATCTGGAAAAAAAATCTTTAAAATACTATATTTCTATACATTAAGTAAAAAGCTGAAGAATCTTTACAATAATCTAATGACCATAGATAGATCAAATAAAACTTATTAAGGCTCAAAACCATTTAAGGAACACTTTAAAAAGTACACTTTAAATAGTTAAATTGAAGAGATCTTTCAACAATAACACGAATCAGTTCAGCTTTCTATTATTAAATTTAAGCTCAAATTCCCAATTAAAAACTGTTCATGAAGTGAAAATATGATTAACTATAAATACTGAAGCAGCATAATTTAAATTCTCAATTTAGTTACTTCATGATGTATAGCAAAATACCGCATTTGACGTAATTATTTATAAAATTACTTGGAGATAATTATGAGCCAACCAAGAGGTAATGTGGTCAAATTAAATTTAAATGAATTTTGTAAACCTGTAATCATTTTTTTCAGTGAGTCATTAAAACAGAGAATTTCTGTGAAAATATAAACCCTTGGCTCATTGTGTTGGATCCTGCCCTTTGAGACTTTATGGTTTTTGATGTAGAGAAGATAGTTCACAGTCTTCAGCTTCTTTTCTTCTGCAATTTTGACTCTTGCAAGAGAGGGGACAGGACAAAAGGTTGCCTAATGGGTTCAAAACCTGAATATACATAATAGTGTTTTTCCTTTTAAAAATATCTAATAAGGTGGTTTTATTTTGTTTCAAGCAATCTTATCTTTTGTATGTCTTACTGGCTTTTGATGTCTTTACCTGGGTCAATAGCTCAGCAAAATACATTTTAAATTAAAACTCATAATTGCTTTTTGTAACAGAAGGAAAGTGAGATGCACACTATCCTGTTTTTCTTGAGTTTTCCATTAACCTGAGAGTGACATCATCTATCCATTGTATGTGGACAGTGGTGGAAAATGGTGAGAAGAAAAGAATGGGAAAAACTTGAAATTATCCAGCTCTTCTTAGTTTATCTTAAATAATGAGATATGAAATGGTGTGATTTCCAAAAATATTAAAAAATGCCAATTTCTTCAGGTAACTGTAATATTTATTCTTAAAACCCAATATTTGATGCTTTCTTTCATCTGTCTTTTAAAAAATAGTAATTTAGATCTCCCTTGTCATTTAATAGATGAAGACATCAATGCCCCCTTGAGAGTCAATTAGTGTGGCCAAGGTCATCATATGTCAGATGGAGGTGAAGCAAATAATGAAATTTATATGTCTAGACTCTTCTTTACCATTGTGTTTACAAATGGAAACATTTTACTTAACATGTGGTATATTTCCAGAGGCTTTAAAGTAGATTTCTCAACAGAGATTATTCATCATGCCTTTGGTATTTTGAAGATCTTTAGTAGAGGATGATTAGATTCCTCAGAAGCAGGAAAAGATAATTTCATTGATGCATATTAAATTGCTGATACACAACAACTTTTAACCTACTAAAATCACAACTGTATATGGTTCAGATGAATAGTTTTCTGTAGAAAGGCACTGCCCATTTGTTGAGTACAATTTATAGTTCACTCTGAAATAACGAGAATATCTACATTCTTCTCCATTCAACAATACTTGGCACAGATTATAGCATTACGTAATAATCATAGGGTCAAAATATTTTCAAGAAAGCACATGTGGGGGGGAAATAAGTCAAAGTTTCATTTAAACACAGGTTATCTTTCACTTAGAATGTAAAACATGTTAACACACATCCAAAAACATACGTTTAGTTTTGTTAATTCATCCTCTCCCACCACAGTTTTATAATTAGCTAGAAAATACTTGATGTCGTCAATATGGACATATTAACATTGTACTGAATATGTTTTAGGATTAGATTGTGCAAATATTCATCTTTAGCCAACAATGGTGACATTATATAAAGGATCTAAAGACAGTCCACAGGATGTTGCTAACAGTGAAGGTGCCTATACTGTGTTTTATCTGAGACCAAAGAAAGAATTAAGTATGAAAAATTATAATTGAAAAGTTGAATATATGTGTGCTCCATAAAACCGTATTTCAAGAGATTTGACTACACTGAAAAAAGCTGAGTAAAGATTAGCTATAAAAGTATGTAAAAATTTGTCACCATATAACATTAAACTATAAGCTAAAACAATTAGCTCAAGATGATTACTTTATATGCTATTTGGGCATACTAATGACGTAGGCTTACATATTTCCATTATCTATCCCTCCCTCCTCTTGTACAATGAAAGCTGAAGAGAACATGGTAAGTTTTCCTTCACAGTTTTTTTGTAACTGTTATGTATTCACTTTCCATATTCCCTTCAGGAATTGGAATAGCATCCTATAAGTAGTGGTTTTCCAACAAGTCACTGTGGAACTATCACAAAGATGAATGTATTATTCAATCTAAAATATGTTTCTTAATCATTAGATATTATGTTAAGCTAAAGTGACCTTTGATAATACATGATATTTTTCTATCTAAAAATATAGACTAAGGACTGGGATAACATGTATACATTGATCAAAAGACTAATTGTTAAATATTTTCCAAGCATTAGGCATGTAGAATATAATTTAGGATAGAATACTTTTCCTCTATTTGAACTCCATATTTTACCATGGATGATAGGGATATAGGTAATATACTTTCTTCTTTCTATTTCTCTCTGCAGGTGTGAAGGGCCTAAATACAGTAATTTCACTCATACATTTTAATATTGCCTGAAAATAATCAAATGATACTCTGTTGGTGCCATTTTGACCTACCCAGAGTAAGACAAGATGTCAAAGTAAGAAAATTTTATTATTTTTTTTAAATGCGAAGGCTTGGTCAACTTGCAGATCTATTCTAATTATTGAGACAAATTTTATTTTAAGCTAATTGTTGGAATATTAAGATGCTAAAACTGTTGAGTCGAGAGGAATGAATATATTGCATAATCACTTTGGCTAATTCCACCAAGTGGCATTTTTTCTAGCCTAAGGCTGGGTTTAAATCAACACATAAACACAGCTCTTACCCACTGAGTCTTAACTATTTTTCAAATTAGTATACCTAATATATTTTATTAAGGTAAAGAAGGAAAATAGGTAAGTGGAATAAGTCCTTCATTCATCATTTCATTATTTCATTCATGGATTATTTTAGCATCTATAGCATACATAGCAAATAAAACAGGACAAAATTCTTTCTGCTGTCCTGAACTTACAGTCTACTAGAGGAAAAGAGAGAGTAAGCCGAGCAACATATAATATGCCAAGGAGTGTTAAATGTCATAAAGAAAACTAAAGCAGCTTGAGTGTTCAGAAGTGGGATGTCCTCTACTTTAAATAGAGTTGTCACCCTCTTTGATAAATGACATTTGAACAAACACCTGGAACAAAGGGCTAGAGTGACTGGAGAAGAGAGTTACAAGGGGAATTATAGGTAATAAAGACAAGCAAGGGGCAGGGGTCAGCCTATAAAGCATCTAGTAGACCAGATGCAGACTTCATTTTAATTCAAAGAAGTGAAATAGAAAGTAATCAACCTAAGAATTTAATTTTACTGATGACACATTATGTCATGAGATTGTCGCTACAAGGAACATCTACTCACCTATAAGTTTTCCTACCTATTCTGCCCCTGCAAGACCCAGGAATCTCTCCTAGGAGTCTGCTGGTACCCTTGTTCTCCTAGTAAGTCTAGGAGAAATAGTCTTTTACACAGGTAAACAAAGGCCTTGGAGTTTTTCTGACCCCTCCATATTTCTGTACCACTGTCAGACAACAGCACTCCAAAGATCTTCCAACGGAAGAGACATTCTAATTCATTTCTACCCAAGTCTCTTGGACACATTCACTTTCTATGTCCCCTAGGTCTCTAGTATGTAGGAGACAAAGAGAGAAATACTTTGTACTTCAGCCAGAGGACAGGAAGGTGTTAGCTTCCATACTCTTGCTAAATCATTTTCCCCAGAGCAGGCCAATTCCACTTTCCTCCATAAGGTCTTATGGATGATTGTTCCAACTTTACCTGCTACATTGTTTTTGTCCTGCTCTTGGAAGATGACTGACGCATTTCCAGTTCCCACCCCTTTTTAACTCTTGAAACGGTCTGAAATTGGCCCCATTTGATCCATATGGATTTCATTTTTTCTCATTATCTATTTTGAGGCTCTTGCTTCTTCCCTTCCTGTTTCCTATTTCCTCTCTATTCCAGGTGCTCAGATTAGTCTACTGTGCACAAAAATACTTGGTTTAACTCTTTCCTGAGAGTTAAGCAAATCCCCCAAGGTCAAGCTGCTAGTTACTATTGGTCAACCCAGTAAATCTTAAATGCTTTATTAAAAGCATTAAAACTTCTAATGTCATAGTGACAGGGATTAATGGAGGGAGATACTGAAATAAATATATCAACAGTAATGTAAAATTTCATCTCATTCATTTTAGCCTATTCAAATATACAGAAAAAGGTATTTCCATATTTATTTTTTGAGATATATAATTTAAAAGATTATAGATAAGACAGTAAAAGAACTCAAATTTTCCCATGTTTCCATGGGGAAGGGGTATTTAAACAATCAGTAGGAGATGAAAAACCCCATAAAGTAATGTAAATAGTGAATTTATCCTCATATAATAATGCAATGTCAGTTGAGTTTTTATGGTGATTTATAACACCTCTTGCTAAAAAGAGACGATGTGTACACATGTCATTTTTTTTTTTTTTTTTTTTTTTGTGGTACGCGGGCCTCTCACTGCTGTGGCCTCTCCCGTTGCGGAGCACAGGCTCTGGACGCGCAGGCCCAGTGGCCACGGCTCATGGGCCCAGCCGCTCCGCGGCACGCGGGATCCCCCCAGACCGGGGTGCAAACCCGGCTCCCCTGCATCAGCAGGCGGACGCGCAACCACCGCGCCACCAGGGAAGCACAAACCCGCGTCCCCTGCATCGGCAGGCGGACTCCCAACCACTGCGCCACCAGGGAAGCCCTCACATGTCATTTTTTAAATGTGATCTGACTTGCTACATATAGAAATGGTATTTATTATAAACCTTCTTAACTTAACACAATTGAGTTTACATCCCTTTCATTATGATTGTTTGGCAACAAAAATAAAGAATAAATTACACTAGGTCCCATATCAAATATTTTAAATCTCCATGAATTTTTTAATGTAGTGAATTTTATGTATTATGTATTTTTTTACCTTAGCCTAAAAATTGAAAAATACTAAAACAGAAGAACAAAAATGTATATTACTGTCCAATTAACAAATTTAGTTGCTTATCCCGTCAGTCAGTGAATAATAATGCATCATACATAAATCAGTGAGGAACTACTTAAGCTTGCACCTTATAATCAGAGCTACACATTTTAGCAGTGGGCTGCATAATCCAGCACTAAATGTGCAGCATTATTTTATTCCAGTAACATATTAACAAAACGTACAACTGTTTTGACTTGGTGGATGATCTAACAACATCCCAGCAAAAAGCCTTTGTCCATTTTTTACACAAATGTCTTTCTCTTGATGATAAATGCGTTTTGCAATTTTCATGATGAATCAGTGGAGGAAATTAACTGTGCCCTTCTAGTGCTTTATAATTTTTAATATCACTGCTTTGGAAATGTAGGCTCCAATTCAACACAAAGTGAGATCTTTGTATATACTGTGCCTGAATTTCTTTATTATTTTTGCTTGTAATTCCCAATCCTGGCTAATTGCTCGTCTAGAGCCCATAGGCATTATGGCACATGAAAAATGTAGAATAAGATATTTACCTACAACGTGATTTTATGACTGCTTTAGGTGACTCACTTATCCTGACATGTATTTCTATTCTAGGCGCAGAGTACACTTGAATAAAAAGTGGGTTCCCAAAATATAGAGACATTCTAAGTGAAAATAAGTGATACAGTCACATACAATTGAGATTATATTTAACACAAGACTCTACTTCGAAGCAAATGCCTTTACCTTTTCTGTGTTCTGTAAATGCTCTTCGTAGGTCACCATGTATGTGCTGTCTCACTCTGGTTTGGTGTTATGCTGCACAAATTCACCTTAATTGTTCAGTATATTATTTTCAACACCACTATTTGAGCATTTTCCAGAGCTGCTTAATCTCTACTGCATTATTAATCAGCTCTCAAAAATGGGACCTCAATGTTTCAATCAATCCTGATTTCCTACTCTTCCAGAATTATTGCTGTCAGTTTACTTTTTTTTTAGTTCTTCTCTCTGTCCCACAGGTATGCAGGCTCCATACCTTTATCCAATTCCTCCTAAAATTTGTCTAAATTAGAGTCTACAGTCACTATTTCTATTTAGCAACATGCAAAGTAATACTAAACCTCTTCTAGCTGGTTTTTATCTATTGCCACTCTACTAATTCTGTGTTCATTCAGATCCCAAGTGGCCATGAAGGTTTTTTTTTAAGTTTTTAATGAAATAATCTGTATTTTAAAACAGTTGTTATTGAAACACAACTTTTTTGATGATCATGACAAACTTACCAACTGAACAAAATTAAGTTACATTATCTTTTCACTAAATCTGTTTTTTATTGACTTCTTTACCTTTGAAAATGACTTCATAACTGACCGAAACCAACTCTTATAACTATAGAATAAAATTCAGCTCCTCCTGTCTTTGTCCAACCATAGCAAGTCACCCAGTTCTGTCTACTGTGGCCCTTGCAGTTCTACCCTCTGATCTATTATAACAGCCACTCCCTACCTCACAATAAGTCATATTAGATTTCAAAGGAGTCTACAAACTTCCTGCATCTTCTCTACTTCATCGAGGCTTCTCTCCGCCACCATAGACTCTTATGAGTTTTAAATTCCAGTCATGCTCATCTGCTATTCTCCGGTCCCAATCACTACCATGATCCTTTCAGCATGTTTTTGTTTCCCTTCTTTCCCTGCAGTCTCCTCCTCTTAGGACAATTCTCCATAACTCTGCCTTTTGAGCTCTTCCTCATTCAAATCACTTCACTCTCAGTTTTCTCAGTTCAAACTTACTTGATCGTTGTTTATATATTCTTTGTTGTCCGTCAGCACTTGAAAAGAATGTCTTTCTTAAAGCCCTTATCACAGCTATCCCTTCTATACTTACTTTTGTATGTCTCTTCTCACTACCAGATTATAAACTTGTTAAGGATAGTGATGATAACTTGTTCATGTTTTCTGCATTCTATCTGGTAAAATGCTTAAAATACATGCTCGACCAAGGTAGGTTCATTTAGCCACAGATATTTCATATTTGGTTTTGATATATGATCTCTATGTTTCCTGTTTCTAGTCAAATATTAGCTATGTCAGTAGCAAACTTGAGTTTCACCCCAAGCAGTTTCCTTCTGCCACTTTTCCTGCAATTATTGATCTTCTTCCTAATTTAATGTACCAATTCTCTGGTACATCTACCTGTATCATTCAATTTAGGACCCATTGTATATTGTTGTGCTGTGTTATCCTCTATTTCATGAGTGTTAATTTCATGACCCAAGATTTTTAAATGATCAAGGGCAGAAAATATTTACACCTCTCTACTTCAAAGTTGTGGAGTAAAACTTGATTTCTTCAGATTAATTCAAAGGAAATATTTTACATATTAATATACAAATAAATGTAAAATTTTAATACATTTTTTTAAACTAATATATCTGTTATTTTTATTACCAACAATGTATTGAATAATCTAGAGATATCAATTTGTACATTTTGAGAAACAATATACAATAATATGGAAGCCCTTAATACATTTTTTTAAACTAATATATCTGTTATTTTTATTACCAACAATGTATTGAATAATCTAGAGATATCAATTTGTACATTTTGAGAAACAATATACAATAATCAAGGATGTAGGAAATACACATACTTATCCCTAATAGACACCATTTTTTTTTTTTTTTCTTTTTGTGGTACGTGGGCCTCTCACCGTTGTGGCCTCTCCCATTGCGGAGCACAGGCTCCGGACGCGCAGGCTCAGCGGCCATGGCTCACGGGCCCAGCCGCTCCGCGGCATGTGGGATCTTTCCGGACCGGGGCACGAACCCGTGTCCCCTGCATCGGCAGGCGGACTCTCAACCACTGCGCCACCAGGGAAGCCCAAACAGACACCATTTTATCTGTTATGCCAGAGCCCTGCAATGATTATTCTGTTCTAGAGAGACTTCACAATTTCTGGTTATGAGAACAATACATTTAATGAGTAAAAAATACAGTTTGGTGTTAAAGACTTTCAGATCCATAATAAGAAAGTTATTTATTCTGAAGAAATTTCACTAATAAATGCATTTATAGTTGTAACTACCAATTATTAAAAAAATAAAACAAATTTTTAAAAAAATCTTTCTCTCTGATATAGCTCTGTGAAGAATTGAACCCAGTGTCTGGGTAGACAGTACATTATAAATAACAGGGGAGAATGAACTTAGCTGGCTTCAGACAATTCAGAAAGTTTAAAGTGCAAAATCTTTTTGAGAATGGACCAATATAAAGCAAGTGTCTAGGAGAATGCACAGCTGTCCAATAAACTGAGACATAGTACAACATCTCAAATATCAACTTTGCTGCTCTTACTGATATTTCACACGTGTAATCTTGGGGTAAATTAGAAGGATATGCTCACTGGTGAATTAAAAATGAATAAAATATCCTTGAACATAGCATTCCCTTAAGGTTACACAGATAAAAAAGTTTCTTATATTATGGAAGCTCCCTCTCTCCTCAATAAAAGACACCTTGTCCAGAGGACATCCTTGTCTTCTTACACCCTTTGTTTTAGACCATCTGTTCCTAGTTTGATAATGGCTTACCTTGTTCAATATCAGGGCACCTGTAGGTGACCTGTTTTTATTAAATTTTGAATTTCGCTTCTATTCATTTTTATGATCGTACTCTATTTTGGTAATTACGTACAGGCACCCAGAGGGATTCTGTCGATGGTAACATTAAAAATTAATAAGTGAATGAATTGGTATGATGATTTATATTACAAAGAGAGACCATAAGGCATCAGTAAAAGATGTTGTTTGGCCCTAGCATCAGGTTACCAGTAAAAATGGTATAACACACAGCCATAGTTATTATTTTAAATATAAATTTTTACTTTTTTTCCCTATTCTTTCTCTAGCCTCTCCTTCCTCCTTCCCTCTCAAAATTCTTTCTTATATTTATTGAACCCTGCACAGTTCTCCTTTTGGAACTGACAATATGTCTAGTGCCATTCATTTTCCCAGGTAGAAATTGTAGGTGCCAATCACTCTTCATCCCTTTATACCTCATCTACCACCACTGCTGTTCTTCTTTAAAACTTAGATAATCACTTCTCTTTGCCTCTTCATTCACACCATCACCATAATTGAGCCAGATTTACTAAAATGAGAAATTAAGCTGCTGGAAATATTTTCCTCCTGTTTTAGTGCCTAGACTTAATCATTTAGCATGTATAGCCTAATAATTGCAATTATCTAAACAAATGAATGTGAATCATTCTCCAAATATAAACCATTCTTGATTGAGTGTACAGTAGTTTTAATTTAGAATGTATGTGATAATCATCAAGATTCTACTAAGATGGTTGTTTTATGAATTCAGTTTTTAAATATTTTTTTTAAAAATATGTGTTCATCAATTTAGATTGAGGAACTAAATGTTTGGACTCAGTGACGTCTTACATAATTGTTCTAATATCCATAGACACAGCATTTAGTGAGTAATTCTTTTCAAATTAGCAGAAATATTTTCAAAACTGATTCTTTATACTACTTACTCTACCCACTCCCCCCTTTTAAGAAATGTAACATCTACTACTGAACTTTCTAAGTGTTTTCTAAGGATGCTTTCTTTCTATTCTATGTCAAATAAAGGGGAAATTTTCAGGTGTTATTTTCAAGTTCTGTATTCTCAGAGTTAGGCACCGATGACTAACAAGCAGGTGATTTCAGGTGCAGAAAATTGTACCTGCAGTCAATCACACCTGTGAATATTTAGCCTACAAGACAAAAGCTGGGCTTTTTAGTTGTTGGTTCTGAGTTTTCTATCGTGAAACAAAATGTTTCTAGATTCATCTTTTTAAAATTTTCGTATTTCAACAGAATACTGCATCCTGTTTGTTTCTATTTTAATATTATAGTTTATGAGAAATTTAGGTCTTGGATCTAACTTGAATCTATTAAAGTACCAACATTTAGATCTGATAAAAAAGTGTGCTTTTTATCATT
Organism: Physeter macrocephalus; assembly: GCF_002837175.3. NCBI lineage: Eukaryota > Metazoa > Chordata > Mammalia > Artiodactyla > Physeteridae > Physeter > Physeter macrocephalus. The sequence goes on from NC_041215.1 coordinate 49,274,625, forward strand.
TTAATAAACTCTTTTTTCTACCTCCAGGTAGATGAATCCTCATAGGCTAATAATTTAATTAATTTTTAATCAAAGCAATATTTAAATGATTATTTCTATAACTTACAAATTTCAGATGTATAATCATGCTAAAGATATTTCTCATCTTTGTATTTATTTATACTTCTTTAAACTTCATATTGTATCTACTTTGTAGTTATCTATCAATATATTTCATTGACTTACAAATCCCTGAAATAAACAACAAATTCATTTCTAAACATAATGGGAATTTACATATGAAAAGAACAGTTGTTAAAAAAATCTAATATTGTGCTTATTTAGTATCTTTTTCCTTTTAAGTCTTACTAGCAAGTCTAATACAATGTGTTTTCTTAACTCTCTATTAATTAAAATCAATATCAATGCCAAATGAAAAATAAGGAAATTTTATCCTCAAGAAACTGTGTGTTTGGCTACTTTTTTTTTTTTTTTTTGCGGTACGCGGGCCTCTCACTGTTGTGGCCTCTCCCATTGCGGAGCACAGGCTCCGGACGCGCAGGCTCAGCGGCCATGGCTCACGCACCTAGCCGCTCCACGGCACGTGGGATCTTCCCGGACCGGGGCACGAACCCGTGTCCCCTGCATCGGCAGGCGGACTCTCAACCACTGCGCCACCAGGGAAGCCTACTTTTTATTGATTTACAATTAAAAGTGATATGAATTCAGTAGCAGTACCTTTGAGAATAACATGTAGGACTTGATTTTTGTCCAGATGTATATATAATGTGTATAATAAGTATGTAAAATAAACGAGTAATACATTCTCACATATCAGATTAGAAGGAAAAGTAAAGCTTTTTTTATTATTTAAACTAATACTTTACTTTAAAAGTAAAGTTACTTTTTTAATTTAAAATAATGCTTTAAAAGTAAAGTTTTTTTATTATTCATTTCATCATAGTTACATTTATTTTGCATTTATTCACATTTAACCTATGATTATTAATACTCTACAATGTTCCAGGCACTGTGATAGGCCCTGGGGATGCAAAGATGATGAAGACATTGATGCACCCTTCAAGGAGTTCATATTCTGGTTAGACTCTTGCCATCAGAAAATTACAAAATTGTTGAATTATATATCATGTGAATGTTTGTGCAAAGTGATATAAAATCCCAGATTAGAGAGATAATAATGCTTTTATAAAGTTTTTAGGTAGATATTGTCATATAGTCTTCAATTATTTAAACATCACAGACAAATTATACATGAATACCTTAATAAATCACTCAATGATACATTTGTTCTAAGCATGTACATAACTTTTACTAAAATGTTAAGAATATCAGACTGTTCTTTATAAAACTGTATTTACATGTCAGTAGAAATTTCTCACCTTGTCATTCTTGTTTCTCAGAAACATGGTCTAATTTGCTTTTTCACCCTTTCTCATGTACCAAATATGCCTTGATAGGTAAACTCTCATTGAGAGACATGGACTGATTATACGCAAGTTACTGCTCATAAGAGGCTGCCCAGTAGACACCCAACACGAAACATTGAACAAAATCTCTGGAACAAGCTACTCTACCTTTATATTCAGGAACTTTCTTCTAAACTTGGAAAGTGCTGATTGAGAAACTCTACACCCAGAACAGGTAAGTGCTATGCTCCTTTCTTGACTCTCATGTTGCAGATCTGAGACCCTCCACTAGCTAATACCCAGAAATCTATGACAGGCTACAGTGGGAATGACAAGGAGATACAGAATACCAACTGGTAATTCCTCTCTCTGTGCCCCATATTTCATCTAGGGTCAGAGAGCAAAGACAGTCTAAGAATTTGATTCATGAGGATGTAGTGTTTCTCCTGAATAATTTCAAAGACAATAATGTATAACAGGCCTCTAGCCTTCTGAGTTTTCAGAGAGCCCATCGTAAATTAAACACCACGTCTCCTGATTGCTAAGAACATGCGTATTGTAGTAAGAGGAAAAAACTAGGCTGAGGCCAGAGAATGAATGTCAACACATTATTAAGATAATATATTTAAATATAAACACATGTTATGTGGAAAAAAATAGGAAGAATATAATTTTAAAATATTCTTCTTGAAAAACTAGCCTCCTGCATTATTTGGTGGTTCTGTGAATAAATAAACCTGAACCAATATCAATCATTTTCAAAGGAAAAAAATGAAATCTAGCCTGACAACTAGTGTTCCAATTTTACAACCAATGCAATTTGAAATGGCAGCAATATTAAGCCCCAACTATTAATGATGGCAGCTCTGCTGAGTGTTAATAGAGTGAAGATTTGATCTGTAAATAAATTCAAATTGCTTGCTTTCACACTTTGCCCAGACTTCCCATAATTTCTTTTACCCCTTTATGCATACTTAGTATCAAAAGTTATATTGCATATCCATTTTTTCATTTTATTTTGATGTGATGTATCATATTTTGTCACATCTCATTATAATGTGATTCAAGCTAATGTCTTGTGACACTGCATCATGTGCTCTGCACCCACACAGGTGCTACATTTCTCCACCTAACAGAATTAGAGAAGTTTGGTATATTATCTAGTCATATTTTTTTTATTACAGATTGAATTTAACTAATATACAAACTGCTATATCTGATACTCGTTACTTGCTGTGAAATTTTTGACCAAAATGACATTTTATTCTAGTAAAATTTACATCTAGTAAAATTTAATTTTCTTTCTAAAAAAAAAAGTTCTGTTTAAGTGTACGTCTTTTCATATTTTTTGTTTACATGGATTTAGTTGAGCATTCTAAGGGTTCCTTGTCTGCTTGTTGGTAAACTAACCCTTGCCTTCTCCTCCATGAAAAGAGGATGATGATCATTACTTTATTTTTCAACATCTTTATTGGAGTATAATTGCTTTACAATGGTGTGTTAGATTCTGCTGTATAATAAATAATTCTGCTGTATATGTATATATACATATACATATATCCCCATATCTCCTCCCTCTTGCATCTCACTCCCACCCTCCCTATCCCACCCCTCCAGGTGGTCACAAAGCACCGAGCTGATCTCCCTGTGCTATGTGGCTGCTTCCCACTAGCTATCTATTTTACATTTGGTAGTGTCTATATGTCCATGCCACTCTCCCACTTCATCCCAAACTCTGCAACTGGTCTCAATTCTCAGCAGGTCCCAACCCAGGCAAAGCAACAGGACAGATCATATAAATGTACTGAAGGCAGAGAGACCATAGGGTAGCATGCTCTAATTCTTTTCATTCCTTTCTCTCCTTTAGTGTCTTAGGGACACAGCAGCTCTAATGTATTAACACAGTTCGTCGCACCATTTTCAAAACTTTGGAGTACGTGGTTATTTTGTCTTTTTCTCTCCATGTACACCAGTTGTGTTTGATTCCTGAGAGTGACCAAGCTTTAAACTGTGGTGAGTCAGGATTATCCTAAGCATCTTCAGCAATGAAAGAAATGAAGCCATATCTATTAGGCCTCCTGAAGACATTAGACAATCTCTGAAGAATTCAACTAAGACCATAGTCCAGGAAAACTGTAAAGTTTCTGTAGGTCAGTGTTTCTAAAGCATTTTTATTCTCATTTCATTGAGTCAGGATAAAATGCAGTCAATATTCCATGTAAAGTCCACTCATTATTCTGTGTTATATTTATGCAGTGCTTCTTAAAACTGAAATACGTACTATATTAATTTTTGAGGAATGCTAAAAAATTAACATAGTGTCCTAAAAAAGGTAAAGCCTGTGTTATAAATTTTAATTTACTCCTATTATTTTTAGGCTCTAGAATGTCTCATTTATTAAATTAGAAGTAAAATATTATTTATTATACTTTTGCTCAATAATTCTTATTTCTCCTGCATCTGCTTTGGTTCAGATAAATGAAAAACATTGAACCATATGTAGAGATATTTTTTGATCATCAACTTTATCACCTAAGACAACACTAACAAAACTTTGAAAAATTTTTGTACAAAATGCAAAAATGTACACTACATTTTTAAAAATTTATTTATTTATTTATTTAGTTTTTACACTAAATTTTTGCAAGATGTTACTAGGTATCAGAAAAAAAAAGTCAAATGTTTGGTTAAAAAAGTATGGAAAAATGCTAAATTAAATAAATTTCTTTACTGCAGAGTTTTTTATTTCCTGTTTTATGGGGATTGCATATTAATTTTATCAATAGCCTTTCATTCATTGACTCAATCTTCAAATAACACACTTCTGCAAACCCAAGGAATCTTCTAGGCCAAATGAGAAATAAGTCACCTGTGAGGAGCTCTCTGCTGTAGTGGGGCTCATAACCCTTTAAATCTGGTCTGGACCTTGGCAGAACCAACAATTCCTTTCAACACAAAGGGTGTACACTGCACATGTATGTTAAGTAAAATGATGATTTGTATATTTTCACCACAACTTTCTGTGCTCTGACCAGACCAGATAAAGAGTAAATATTCCGGAGAGAGCTTCAAGATGGCAGAAGAATTAAGACGTGGAGATCACATTCCTCCCCACAAATACATCATTAATACATCTACAGGTGGAACAACTCCTACAGAACACCTACTGAACGCTGGCAGAAGACCTCAGACCTCCCCAAAGGCAAGAAACTCCCCGTGTACCTGGGTAGGGCAAAAGAAAAAAGAATAAACAGAGTCGAAAGAAAACGGACGGGACCTGCACCAGTGGGAGGGAGCTCTGAAGGAGGAAAGGTTTCCACACACTAGAAGCCCCTTCATGGGCGGGGACGGCGGGTGGCGGAGGGGGGAGCTTCGGAGCCATGGAGGAGAGCGCAGCAACAGGGGTGCGGAGGGCAAAGCGGAGAGATTCCCGCACAGAGGACCGGTGCCGACCACCACTCACCAGCCTGAGAGGCTTGTCTGCTCACCCGCCGGGACAGGCGGGGGCTGGGAGCTGAGGCTCGGGCTTCGGTTGGATTCCAGGGAGAGGACTGGGGTTGGCAGCGTGAACACAGCCTGAAGGGGTTAGTGCGCCACGTCTAGCCGGTAGGGAGTCCGGGAAAAAGTCTGGAGCTGCCAAAGAGGTAAGAGACTTTTTCTTCCCTCTTTGTTTCCTGGTGCGTGAGGAGAGGGGTTTAAGACAGCCGCTTAAAGGAGCTCCAGAGATGGGCGCGAGCCGCGGCTATCAGCGCGGATCACAGAGACGGGCATGAGACTCTAAGGCTGCTGCTGCCGCCACCAAGAAGCCTGTGTGCAAGCGTAGGTCACTCTCCACACCACACCTCCCCTCCCGGGAGCCTGTGCAGCCCGCCACTGCCATGGTCCCATGATCCAGGGACAACTTCCCCGGGAGAACGCATGGTACGCCTCAGGCTGGTGCAACGTCACGCCGGCCTTTGTCACCGCAGGCTTGCCCCGCATCCGTATCCCTCCCTCCCCACGGCCTGAGTGAGCCAGAGCCCCCGAATCAGCTGCTCCTTTAACACCGTCCTGTCTGAGCGAAGAACAGATGCCCTCAGGTGACCTACATGCAGAGGCGGGTCCAAATCCAAAGCTGAACCCCGGGAGCTGTGCGAACAAAGAAGAGAAAGGGAAATCTCTCCCAGCAGCCTCAGGAGCAGCGGATT
>NC_041215.1:49281453-49322810 GCF_002837175.3 Physeter macrocephalus
AAGGCTGCTGCTGCCACCACCAAGAAGCCTGTGTGCGAGCACAGGTCACTATCCACACCTCCGCTCCCGGGAGCCTGTGCAGCCCTCCACTGCCAGGGTCCCGGGATCCAGGGACAACTTCCCCAGGAGAACGCACGGTGCACCTCAGGCTGGTGCAACGTCATGTTGGCCTCTGCTGCCGCAGGCTCGCCCCGCATCCATACCCCTCCTTCCCCGCTGGCCTGAGTGAGCCAGAGCCCCCGAATCAGCTGCTCCTTTAACACCGTCCTGTCTGAGAGAAGAACAGATGCCCTCAGGTGACCTACATGCAGAGGCGGGTCCAAATCCAAAGCTGAACCCCGGGAGCTGTGCGAACAAAGAAGAGAAAGGGAAATCTCTCCCAGCAGCCTCAGGAGCAGCGGATTAAATCTCCACAATCAACTTGATGTACCCTGCATCTGTGGAATACCTAAATAGACAAGGAATCATCCCAAATTGAGGAGGTGGACTTTGGGAGCAACGTTATACATATTTTTTCCCCTTTTTCTCTTTTTGTGAGTGTGTATGTATATGCTTCTGTGTGTGATTTTGTCTCTATAGCTTTGCTTTTACCATTTGTCCTAGGGTTCTGTCTGTCCTTTATTTTTTATTACTTATAAAAAATTTCTTTCTTAAAAATTATTTTTTATTTTAATAACTTTATTCTATTTTATTTTATTTTATTTTATCTTCTTCTTTTTTCTTTCTATTTTTCCTCCCTTTTATTCTGAGCTGTGTGGAGGACAGGCTCTTGGTGCTCCAGCCAGGCATCAGGGCTGTGCCTCTGAGGTGGGAGAGCCAAGTTCAGGACACTGGTCCACAAGAGACCTCCCAGCTCCAAGTAATATCAAACGGCAAAAATCTCCCAGAGATCTCCATCTCAATGCCCAGACCCAGCTCCACTCAACAACCAGCAAGATACAGTGCTGGACACCCTATGCCAAACAACTAGCAAGACAGGAACACAGCCCCATCCATTAGCAAAGAGGCTGCCTACAATCATAATAAGGCCACAGACACCCCAAAACACGTGGACCTGCCCAACATAAAGACAAGATCCAGCATCATCCACCAGAACACAGGCACTAGTCCCCTCCACCAGGAAGCCTACACAACCCACTGAATGAACCTTAGCCACTGGGGACAGACACCAAAAACAATGGGGAGTACAAACCTGCAGCTTGCAAAAAGGAGACCACAAACACAGTAAGTTAAGCAAAATGAGAAGACAGAGAAACACACAGCAGATGAAGGAGCAAGGCAAAAACCCACCAGCCCTAACAAATGAACAGGAAATGGGCAGTCTACCAGAAAAAGAATTCAGAGTAATGATAGTAAAGATGATCCAAAATCTGGTAAATAGAATGGAGAAAATACAAAAAACGTTTAACAAGAACCTAGGAGAACTAAAGAGCAAACAAACTATGATGAACAGCACAATAAATGAAATTTAAAGTTCTCTAGAAGGAATCAATAGCAGAATAACTGAGGCAGAAGAACGGCTAAGTGACCTGCAAGATAAAATAGTGGAAATAACTACCACAGAGCAGAATAAAGAAAAAAGAATGAAAAGAATTGAGGACAGTCTCAGAGACCTCTGGGACAAGAACAAATGCACCAACATTTGAATTATAGGGGTCCCAGAAGAAGAAGATAAACAGAAAGGGACTGAGAAAATATTTGAAGAGATTATAGTTGAAAGCTTCCCTAACATGGGAAAGGAAAAATTCAATCAAGTCCAGGAAGCACAGAGAGTCCCATACAGGATAAATCCAAGGAGAAACACGCCAAGACACATATTAATCAAACTATCAAAAATTAAATACAAAGAAAAAATATTAAAAGCAGCAAGGGAAAAACAACAAAAAACACATAAGGGAATCCACATAAGGTTAACAGCTGATCTTTCAGCAGAAACTCTGCAAGCCAGAAGGGAGTGGCAGGACAGAATTACAGTGATGAAGGAGAAAAACCTACAACCAAGATTACCCAGCAAGGATGTCATACAAATTTGACGAGAAATTAAAAACATTTACAGACAAAAGCTAAGAGAATTCAGCACCACCAAACCAGTTTTGCAACAAATGCTAAAGGACTTCTCCAGGCAGAAAACACAAGAGAAGGAAAGGACCTACAATAATAAACCCAAATCAATTAAGAAAATGGTAATAGGAACATATATATCGATAATTACCTTAAATGTAAATGGATTAAATGCTTCAACCAAAAGACACAGATTGGCTGAATGGATACAAAAACAAGATCCATATAGATGCTGTCTACAAGAGACCCACTTAAGACCTAGGGGCACATACAGACTGAAAGTGAGGGGATGGAAAAAAGATATTCCATGCAAATGGAAATCAAAAGAAAGCTGGAGTAGCAATTCTCATATCAGACAAAATCGACTTTAAAAAAAAGACTATTACAAGAGACAAAGAAGGACACTACATAATGATCAAGGGATCAATCCAATAAAAAGATATAACAATGGTAAATATTTATGCACCCAACAAAGGAGCACCTCAATACATAAGGCAAATGCTAACAGCCATAAAAGGGGAAATCTACAGTAACACAATCATAGTAGGGGACATTAATACCCCACTTTCACAAATGGACAGATCATCCAAAATGAAAATAAATAAGGAAACACAAGCTTTAAATGATACATTAAACAAGATGAACTTAATGGATATTTATAGGACATTCCACCCAAAAACAACGGAATAGATATTCTGCTCAAGTGCTCATGGAACATTCTGTAGGATAGATCATATCTTGGGACACAAATCAAGGCTTGGTAAATTTAAGAAAATTGTAATCATATCAAGTATCTTTTCCAACCACAACACTATGAGACTAGATATCAATTACAGGAAAAAATCTGTAAGAAATAGAAACACATGGAGGCTAAACAACACACTACTTAATAACCAAGAGATCACTGAAGAAATCAAAGAGGAAATCAAAAAATACCTAGAAACAAATGACAATGAAAACACAATGACCCACAGCCTATGGGATGCAGCAAAAGCATTTCTAAGAGGGAAGTTTATATCAATACAATCCTACCTTAAGAAACAAGAAACATCTCAAATAAACAACCTAACATTACACCTAATGCAATTAGAGGAAGAAGAACAAAAAAAACCCCAAAGTTAGCAGAAGGAAAGAAATCATTAAGATCAGGTAAGAAATAAATGAAAAAGAAAAGAAGGAAATGATAGCAAAGATCAAAAAAACTAAAAGCTGGTTCTTTGAGAAGATAAACAAAATTGATAAACCATTAGACAGACTTTTGAAAAAAAAAAGGGAGAAGACTCAAATCTATAGAATTAGAAATGAAAAAAGAGAAGTAACAATTGACACTGCAGAAATACAAAGGATCATGAGAGATTACTAAAAGCAAATATATGCCAATAAAATGGACAACCTGGAAGAAATGGAAAAATTCTTAGAAATGCACAACCTTCCGAGACTGAACCAGGAAGAAATAGAAAATATAAACAGACCAATCACAAGCACTGAAATTGAGACTGTGATTAAAAATCTTCCAACAAACAAAACCAACATCATCCTCAATGGTGAAAAACCAAAACCATTTCCACTAAGATCAGGAACAAGACAAGGTTTCCCACTCTTACCACTATTATTCAACACAGTTTTGGAAGTTTTAGCCAAAGCAATCAGAGAAGAAAAAGAAATAAAAGGAATCCAAATTGGAAAGAAGAAGTAAAGCTGTCACTGTTAGCAGATGACATGATACTATACATAGAGAATCCTAAAGATGCCACCAGAAAACTACTAGAGGTCATGAATGAATTTGGTAAAGTAGCAGGATACAAAATTAATGCACAGAGATCTCTTGCATTCCTATACACGAATGATGAAAAACCTGAAAGTGAAATTACAAAAACACTTCCATTTACCATTGCAACAAAAAGAATAAAATATCTAGGAATAAACCTACCTAAGGAGACAAAAGACCTGTTTGCAGGAAATTTTAAGACACTGATGAAAGAAATTAATGATACAAATAGATGGAGAGATATACCATGTTCTTGGATTGGAAGAATAAACATTGTGAAAATGACTATAGTACCCAAAGCAATCTACAGATTCAATGCAATCCCTATCAAACTACCACTGGCATTTTTCACAGAACTAGAGCAAAAAATTTCACAATTTGTATGGAAACACAGAAGACCCCGAATAGCCAAAGCAATCTTGAGAAACAAAAAGGGAGCTGGAAGAATCAGGCTCCCTGACTTCAGACTGTACTACTAAGCTACAGTAATCAAGACAGTATGGTACTGGCACAGAAACAGAAATACAGATCAATGGAACAGGATAGAAAGCCCAGAGATAAACCCATGCACATATGGTCACCTTATCTTTGATAAAGGAGGCAAGAATATACAGTGGAGAAAAGACAGCCTCTTCAATAAGTGGTGCTGGGAAAACTGGACAGCTACATGTAAAAGTATGAAATTAGAACACTCCCTAACACCACACACAAGAATAAACACAAAATGGGTTAAAGACCTAAATGTAAGGCCAGACACTATCAAACTCTTAGAGGAAAACATAGGCAGAACACTCTATGACATAAATCACAGCAAGATCCTTTTTGACCCATCTCCTAGAGAAATGGAAATAAAAACAAAAATAAACAAATGGGACCTAATGAAACTTAAAAGCTTTTGCACAGCAAAGGAAACCATAAACAAGACCAAAAGACAACCCTCAGAATGGGAGAAAATAGTTGCAAATGAAGCAACCGACAAAGGATTAATCTCCAAAATTTAAAAATGTAACCATCAGGCTTAAGATACAATGTTAATATAACAAGAGCCTGGGATTAAATTATTTTTGTTATTAAAAAAGTTCATATCATCCTGAGAATTTCAATATCCATGGTGATTACATAACAAAAGTCACACAACTCAATAGCAAAAAACCACAAACAATTCAGTTTAAAAAGTGGGCAAAGATTTGAATAACATTTTTCCAAAGAAGACATACAGATGGTCAACAGGTACATGAAAAGATGCTCAACATCACTCATCATTAGGGAAATGCAAATCAAAACTGCAATGAAATATCACTTCACTCCTATCGGAATGGCTATTATCAAAAAGACAATACATAACAAATATTGGTGAGGATGTGGAGAAAAGGGAACTCTTGTGAACTGTTGGTGGGAATGTAAATTGATACAGCCACTATGGAAAACAGTATATAGGTTCCTTAAAAACCTAAAAATAGAATTACCATATGATGCAGCAATCCCACTACTGGGCATATACTCTGAGAAAACCATAATTCAAAAAGAGTCATGTACCAAAATGTTCATTGCAGCACTGATTACAATAGCCAGGACATGGAAGCAACCGAAGTGTCCATCAACAGACGAATGGATAAAGAAGTTGTGGCACATATAGACAATGGAATATTTCTCAGCCATAAAAAGAACAAAACTGAGTTATTTGTAGTGAGGTGGATGGACCTAGAGTCTGTCATACAGAGTGAAGTAAGTCAGAAAGAGAAAAACAAATACCATATGCTAACGCATATATATGGAATCTAAAAAAAAATGGTCATGAAGAACATAGGGGCAAGATGGGAATAAAGATGCAGATCTACTAGAAAACGGACTTGAGGCCATGGGGAGGGGAAAGGGTAAGCTTCGACAAAGTGAGAGAATGGAATGGACACATATACACTACCAAACGTAAAATAGATAGCTAGTGGGAAGCAGCCGCATAGCACAGGGAGATCAGCTCAGTGCTTTGTGACCACCTAGAGGTGTGGGATAGAGAGGTTGGAGGGAGGGAGACGCAAGAGGGAAGAGATATGAGGACATATGTGTATGTATAACTGATTCACTTTGTTATAAAGCAGAAACTAACACACGATTGTAAAGCAGTTATACTCCAGTAAAGATGTTAAAAAAAAAAGACAAACATATTTGAAAAATAAATACATATCATCCTCTTTGCCTTATTATAATATATTTTAATCTTGAAAAAAAAATAAGAGTAAATATTCTGTGTCCAGGACTTCATTGCACAGATCCTAGGGATGAGTGGAAGAACTGAGAGCCATCCATTGGGTCGGATGAATTTGCATTGGGAAGGGGAAACGGTTGATGATGGGAAGAGTATGTGGAAGAGCAGGAGGTGAAACTCAAGAACCTATGGGGACTAGTTTAGTGAAAAAGGTTTTAGGGATTTCATAAACTAAGAAGATAAAGATATTGTGAGGATCGTTATGTTTTGAAAATAGAGAAAGAGTTAAACTGAGGAGAGACAATTTAAAGAAGGCAAGCTGTGCATTACAAATGAAATCCCCTAAGACAGTATTTTTCAAAACCGTTTTGAAGGTTGGAATATTTTGAATTAATTATTTTAATGTTGCATGATGTTTAGATGGGGCCACCTAGTAGCTCGGTAGTAAAAAGTTACACAAAATTTCCAAGAGTTTTATTAGTTCCTTAATATAACTATTTTAATATATTCAGAAATGAATTAATGTTAAGAATTAATTTTAATATCTTAGAGAGGAATTAACTACATTTGAAAATTTAAAAGCACATTCCTATCATAACAAAATTATCCAATAATTTGTTACATTCATATATGTCTCTCAAACTCTATAATCCATATTGCTAAACCATTATATTGAAAGTTGTTCCTACATTTTAAATATTATTTTGAAAAATTATTGCTATTCTATATATCTTCTGATATTGTGTTGTTGACTGTTCTGGACTTTTTTTTTTTTTTTGGACGTTTTTTAAACAATCAATATCAAACATCATTTTGAGTTTAATACCCAAATAGGTTTCAAAAATAACTTTAACTGTATAAAAACAAGGAAGATCAAATTACTGTCAGATCACAGAATCTTTTATAATAGGAAATGAAAAAGTCATTTTTCAACCTTAGTGTCATACCAGGATGCACTGTTTCTATTGTCTGTGGTTTCTACAGGCTAATTTAAAAGTATTCATTATGCCAAATATTTTTATTGCAAAATCAATCATAAACTACATTATATAAGAGAATTACACATATACTATGTATATTCTATTTTGTAATATTGGTAAAATTGCAATGTGTATTTTGTATACAGAAAACATCATTTGAACAACTCTAAAACAAAGTAATATCGTTAAATGAGTGTTGGTATATTATTATGCTGTGTTATTTTATTTTCACCTCAGTTGATTGTTTGCAGTATTAATAAGAGAAAGTTTTACAATTGTAATATGAATAGTGCTTAAATGAACTTATCTCCTTATCTCTTTTCTAAAATTACATTTCTGAAAAACACAACTTCTATGCTTAATTGGGTCATCGTGGACCATTGCCAATTACTAAAAAAATCCAGTGTGATTTCGTTCATCAATTTTGAGTAAATTATGTTAGAATGCACAAGGAAAACCAAGCAATTTCTGAATTTCATTTGCATTAAAATAGCGTTTTGGGGCAATTTCTCTACATAATTCTTGGGAAATTCACATTTTCATCAAAGTCTCAGACAAGGAGGTATGGATAGAATGAATAATTTGAACAGTTTAACAATGTGTCTAAAAATAAACTTATATTTCATCAAATTTCATCAAATAGGGACTTCCCTGGCAGCACAGTGGTTAAGACTCCATGCTCCCAATGCAGGGGGCCCGGGTTTGATCCCTGGTCAGAGAACTAGATCCCACATGCATGCCACAACTAAGAGTTCACATGCCACAACCAAGAAGCCCACATGTTGCAACTAAGGAGCCTGCCTGCTGCAACTAAGACCTGGCATAACCAAATAAATTTAAATAAATAAATAAATAGTTTTTTAAATTTCATCAAATAAAAAAGAGATTAAACTAGGAGGAATCACTTTATAGACATTTTAAAATCTTATTGTCTTCTAATGTGCTTTTAAAAAGAAAGTTTTATTCAAAGTATGAAACTACATGGCAGGTTAATCATAGAGGTCGTGGATGCCTTTAGATCCATCTCAAAATACCAGTGGAATGAGACTTGTGTGGTACATAAATGGGTAGATTCGTTGTAAAACTATCTTGTGTCTCATAAAGGATCATCACCACTTTCCATTAATGCTAGTTTACTTGTCCATCAGCTCACAATTATTGATTAATCACAGTATATCACAGTTAGAAGAAAGCATAGAATTAGAAATTTGTAAGAGAAAACCACTTGCCAAGAAATGAACGCTTCAAAATTTCCTAATAGATTGGAATTTAACCTCTGCTTAAATAAAAACTGATTTAAAAAAATATATTTAGTAGGAAGATGATACTACCAATCATTTAACACTTACATTAATGCAACATCTATATCCAGGTAATTTCCCTCCATTTGTCGCATTTCAGATGTTTGAAATTACAAAGATAGGAGAATCACATTTTCTTGATAGACTCACAATCATGTTAAAAAACTTATCATGTCCCTTCTCAGCTTTCTATCAAGGACAAGCACCCTTGTTTTCTTCTACTTGTCTTCATATTCATATTCAATCTCCTTATCAGTTCTCTCACCATCTTGGGAATTTCCTCTCCAATTAGTCAATGTTCCCCTTTAAGTTACATATTGAGAAATACAATATTCATTTGTATTTGCATGACAAGACAGGGAATATTCCATAAGAATCACTTTGACTTGGCTTGAGCAAAGTCTAGCTATTGGGATAATAATGCTACAGTACAGAAACTGCCTCAGAATGGCTTACCAAATTGGATCATAGGAAATTGCATCTGGAGTCCAGGCCATGCAAATTCAAGCTTAGAAAATGACAGTGATCATCATGCCCATTAACAGAAGAATATTAATTTTGACATGATTTTCCAGTTCTTGTAATTGGGTTCTATTCTGTCATCTATATTCTCCTTTATGACCTTATTAATATATTTTTCACAACAAGAATAACAAAAAGAACCTCTATTATATTTGAAGTCACCTTGCAATACTGAAACAATACTCCAAATCAGTGAATATTGGAAGCTACTCCTTCTCTAGTATGTGTGAGTCAAACAGGAGCATCACCATTTACAGAGCCTGAGACAGAGGCTGGGCTGCTTATTCCTGAGTTACTAGCAAGTGTCCTTAAGAAGTCAGAAATGATACTTGCTTCCTTGCAAAGAGGTAATAAGCTGGTAAATGTGGCCCTGGCATCCAGCAACTAGAATACAGGTAAAAAGGGAAGAGCATGGAGAATCTATATTTATTTCACAGAGGGCAAACTTATTATGCAACTCCCCCAATGTCATAATATAATGTCCTAGAAAGTTTTGCACAATCATGTGAGTTCAAAGTTCTTACAGTCCTATTTTTCTAAAACAGTGTAAGAAAATCACCAATTGTCATCAAAATAGAAATTAAATACAAATTATGAGCACCATCTTTCATAGAGATTCACAGGGAACTGCAATTATGCCCCTCCCTGCCTCACCTCAACTGCTTTGTTGAAAGCCTGCCTCTGACATTCAGTACAGAAAATGGAGCAATTATTCTAAGAATAACTTATTAGAAAGAAAAAGAGAGTTATGGTATCCAGAACCAGGAAAAAGAAACCTAATGAGAGAATAAGAAAGACAAACCTATAGACCAACACTATGTGACAGAACTTTCTGGATGATTCAAATGTTCTTTGAACTATCAACTATGGTAGCCATTCACCACATGTGGCTACAGAGAACCAAAATCTCTCTAGTATGACTGAGGAACTAATTGTTAATTTTACTTAATTTAAATTGAAATGTCCTCATATAGTTAGAGACTACTATATTGAACATATAGCTATAGACTGTTCATTTTTACATTTCACTTGGCTGGAACCTGGTGTTTATTTAAAAGCTACATCCTACCTATTATTTGCTAGCAAGTAGGAGGTCGCCTTCTCTCTGAAAAAGAAATATCAGTTCAATCAAACAAATATGAGGTGGCCATTATATCTTACATTCTCCAAGGTATTTTATAAAATAAATGTTGGAAGTAACTAGTTGCTTCTGGGCCTCAGCTCCACCATTAACAGCTCTATGACATTAGGGAAGTCAGTAGTGGATCCTAGTCATAGCTTCCTCATTATCAAATGATAAGTCAAGACAGGTCATCTAAGTTATAAAATATATTTGTTATAAAATGCCATGTATCATAGGACTGACAAGTGTTAGCAAGAACATCAAGCAAGGTCATAGTATAGAGGGGCTGGTTGTGAGGCTGCTTCTTTAGCTAAGGTGGTCAGGATGGACCTCTCTGAAGATGGGACATGGGAGTTTCAATCTGAATGTGAAGTCTTACACGTGGAAATCTGAAGGATGAGCAGGTAAGGCGGAAGTCACAGTAAATGCATAATTTTTGAGATGGGCATGGGTCAGAAAGAAGTTAAGTGTAGCTAAAATATAGGGAACAAGGGAGAGAGGGGTAAGATATCAGAGTAGAGAGTTAAGCAGGGCCAGATAATCACTCCCTGATAGCCCTGGTTAGGAGTTTGCGCTTTATTCTACGTTCAAAGAGACATGAGATTGCAAAGAATTTAAAGAAACTGACTTGCATTTTTCAGGTAACACTCTAGTTGCTATGTGGTGAATGGACAGTAGGAAGTACAGGTATGGAAGCATGGAAATCTCATAGAAGGCTGCTGCAACAGTTAATGATGTCTGCATATATTACCTAGCTGGGTAACTAGTATTGGCAGTATATTATTCTGTTTTTTCCAAAGCGATTGCATAGATTTATTCAAATATGGGACTATGACAAAAATAGTTAACTATCTATCAAAGATTTTTACTCTCTCTTCATGATGAGAATTAATGCTGGGAAGTGGCTGAAGAAAATACGAACATAAGCGATGCCTGTTTCTTCTGGATCAAGGTGATTAAAAAGCAGGTGTGCCTTCACTCTCTTTTCCCCTTTCCTCTGTCTGTTTGCTAGATGTCTCCCCCACCTCTAGGGAGATCCTGGAAGTCATATCTTTGGAAATGGAAGAAACTCCATTCTCCTGGGTCCCTGAATGACTGCATGGAGCAGAGCCCCTTCACAGCTCCAACAACTCAAAATACTCATCTTAGAATGTTACAAGGCCAAGTAAATTTGTTTTGTATTACATTCCTCAAACATTGGTTTTTTTTTTAATAGTAGTGAGCCTTTTCCTAATTAATAAAGAACCCCTCCATAGCAATGCCTGTACCACACATTACATATATATATTTCAATCAGTACAATTCTCCATATGTGTGTAAATGGAGATGAATCTTTAAAGCCTTACCCGGCTACTGGCTGACTGAATTCTAAAGCCATGATCCAAATCCCTAGGGGACCTAGTTTAGAGGAAGACACCAAAGAAGATCACTTTTTTAGTTGTCAAAAAAAGCGGAGTTTGAAATATTTATTATACAGATTGGAGCCACAAAAAACACATAAAACTAGGTTTATCTGCTGTATGGTAAAACCAAAGCATTAGAGACAAAATTTGCCCTTGTTTTTGTTTCCTATGAGGAGGATGTCTTTAGGTAATACTTAAGGTAACTTCAGACAACATGAATGAACTCTATCAGTACAAATAGCACTGTGTACAAATAGCATAGTGCTATTTCAAATAGCACATTTGAAATATTTACATTCTTAATTATATTTGAACACTCAAATCACAGCTAATTTTTCCTTATCTTTGTGAACAACTCTGTTTTTATAATTTTATAGAAAGTATATAGTAGGAAACATTCAAGTATTATGTATTTGTAATCCAAGGGAACAAACACTTGTACTTTACCCCCAAATCTGTATTAAATTGCTTGAACAATCATCAGAACTTGCACTGTCTCTCAGTCTCTCCTCCTGGTTATTCACACAACAGAATCCTGTTTGCCTGAAAATAAAGTCAGTTCTATGGGTAAGAAAGCGTTAACTTCAAAACTTAGTTGGAGAAGATTTATGAACAATAAGGTTTATATTTAGAACAATACAGTACTTGAAAAGGAGCATCCATTCTCTTTTATGCTAAACAAGCTTTACATTTTATTTGCATTTCTGCCACATTTCAGCAAGATTATATGTTCAGAGAGCTGATGTTATGACTAATTTCATTCACATATAAGAATAAATGTAGCTGGTTTGAGAGGGGAAAAAATGAAAACACTAAGTGGTGTTCTAGAATGGGGAATGGAAAAGACAATGACCTTCTGCAGTCTAATATAGAAAATTTTGTAAATCACAGGACAACTATAGGAGACATTCCGGTTGAGATAGCATTTGAGGTATGGTGCAGCACAAATAATAGGCAGAGGTTGAAAGAAATATAACCCCAAACAAAAGTGGGAAAAATTTAGTTTTCTTGTAGATATAACTCTACTTCCCTTTTCCCTTTCTCTGTTATACACACACACACACACACACACACACACACACACACACACACACACACACACACTTCATGTTATTTCCTGGTTGCCCAGAGTCCGCTGGGTTTCTGCTCAACAGATTTCCATTCTCTGATATTCATGTCATTCTCCCATTATCGCTACTCATTTTATCGCTAATACATGATCTAATCTGACTGTTTCATCAGGGCAGGTAATCATGCCTCCTCTCCTCCCTTCCATTTCAATGGCAGACTTCACAATTGATTATAACACTCCTTCCTGCTGAGCTCCAGGCACAGACTCAATCTATCATAGCAACATACTCTAGGGGGCGCTACCTATTATCTGAATTAGTACCTGAGTGCCATATGGCAGTAATAGTTACTGCAATAAATGGATTAATGATATAAATAATCCTCCCAAGGGACTTTTCTTTTAATAAAATAGTTTGTTTAAAGAAGTGAGAACTATAAAATATAAAACATGCTTGTTAGCATTTACTGCCAGATCTGGGAGGATCAGGTAGGGGGGAAAACAACTACTAAAACATACACATTGTAACAATACAATAAAAAGATGCATGCACCCATTTTTGCCCAGCCTGCTGGAGTCGTGGGTGGGAGGTGGACAAAGAAAGGCTGGCTGACAAGAGTAACATCCGAAAATGGGTTCTGAATTTTTACTCGGAGTTATCCAGACCAACAGTGGAATAGAGAAAAAGTTGGGAGAGGGAAAACAAAGTAATATGATTGGAGAATACAAGGAACATGGTAAGAGGTGAGACTTAAGAGTTTTGCAGGAGCAAGATTTTTGAAAGGACCAGCTCAAGAAAGAAAGGTTAATTATACTCTGTTGGCGAATAAGTATTGTAGTGCTGGTTCAAAATAAATATGTGAAGAGAGTATATCTGAGAAAGAAAACATTACCAACCACTGCCACGGCAAAATGGCCTTTTAATCCTATCTTGCCTGAGTCACTGTGTCACTGTTAGGTTTTCAAAAGTCTGAATGCCCATTTATATGATGCCTATTTGGGGAACTTTGCTGTGGTGATTTTTTTTAGTGCTTTTATCCAGGTTTTGTTACTGATAAAAACACGTCTTAAAGCACAAACTCGATAGAATGTAGTTTTTAAAGAATCTCCACATTTATCTGAAATGGGGGTCTAAAATCACTGGCTTTATTACACATGGTACAAAAACTTACTAAAGACTGTTCGGTAATTGTTCATAGACACATATTGATGCTTTGCTGAGGGTTAGTGCCAAATTCCCTTTGGGACAATATTAGAAAAAATAGGATTTACTATTAGCACAAATTATCACTTTAAATGTGCTTGAATATTTTAGTTTTGACCCATACATTAATAAAGAGCCAGAAAAATATAAATCAACTATGAGACCTGGAATAAGATTCAAATCTGAGAAAATGGAATTGGCAATGCCTGGTAGGAGGTTGAGGGCCATGATGGAGGAATAAAATGCTCTTTATTTACTTAAAAATACCAAGATGGCATATGGCTGAATGACTTTGAAATAGCTTTCAATGTTTAGACAGATTAATCTAATCTAATTAGACAAATTAGACTAATAGTTTGAATTTTGACAATATGAATATTAGCAAATAGCCCATTTTCACTCCAAAGATGCACAGAAGATTAAAAACTTTGCAATTTTATGCCAGGACATAACTATCTAAAAGTATCACAATTTTATGTTCTGGTTTAGAAACAGTAATATGATTTCAATACTTTTACCTTCAAATTACTTTATAAAGAACAATTTCAAGACACTCTAATGAAAATGTCAAGTTCTTTTCAAAGGTGGAAGTAGACAGAGAATTTTACAATTTTTTTTGTTCGCGTATCATTTTTAAAAAATATTCAAGTCACTCAGAGATAATGTTAGGCATGAGAAAAATGAAATAAAAAGGAGAATTTTTCCCCTAGTAGTATTATTTAGATTTGTTTTCTTTAGGAAAAGTTAGGTCAGACAGGTAAAAATTCAATGAGAATTTCAGGTTCTTATATATTGACATATTTACCTATATAACATGCTGTCATTATCATTAGATACTGCCAATATATTTTAGCTGTTCAAGTAAAAGCAACTAAACTAGAGTTTGGAATTGTCTAAAATACAGAACATGTATTTTAAAAATCATAATATTTTAAGCAGCTTTCTTTTAATTACATTATGACTACAGTAAAAATGATAATTTCCTGTATACAGAAAATGTTTCATTTCAATGAATCCACCAAATGATTTGCAATTCTAACAAATTAAAATTGCTTCTTCTGAGTAAATATGAATGTAGCATTGATATGAAGTTCCTGGAGCATTTTACAATTATAAAAACAGAAAAATACTCTAAGTAGATACTTCATTTCTTGTTTGTAAAGGAGAAATAAACACATAGTAGGAATAACAGGAAACAGTGGAGATTATGTCCACATAAGTAAGTTGGATTTCTTCTTCTCAGGGAAATGAAAATAAATGCTTATATCTAAAATTTAAGCTAACCACCCAAGGCCTTAAATTCTTAGTGTATTCTTGCATTTTTAAAAAAAGTATCTTTATTGGAGTATAATTGCTTTACAAGGTGTGTTAGTTTCTCCTTTACAACAAAGTGAATCAGCTATACGTATACATATATCCCCATATCCCCTCCCTCTTGCGTCTCCTTCCCACCCTCCCTATCCCACCCCTCTAGGTGGTCAAAAAGAATGAAGCTGACCTCCCTGTGCTATACGGCTGCTTCCCACTAGCTATCTATTTTACATTTGGTAGTGTATATATGTCAATGCCACTCTCTCACTTCATCCCAGCTTAACCTTCCCCCTCCCCATGTCCTCAAGTCCATTCTCTACATCTTTATTCCAGTCCTGCCCCTAGGTTCTTCAGAAACATTTTTTTTTTTTTAGATTCCATATATATGTGTTAGCATACAGTATTTGTTTTTCTCTTTCTGACTTACTTCACTCTGTATGACAGAATCTAGGTCCATCCACCTCACCACAAATAACTCAATTTCATTTCTTTTTATGGCTGAGTAATATTCCATTGTATATATGTGCCACAACTTCTTTATCCATTCATCTGTTGATGGACACTTAGGTTGCATCCATGTCTTGGCTACTGTAAATCGTGCTGCAATGAACATTGTGGTAAATGACTCTTTTTGAATTATGTCTTTCTCAGGATATATGCCCAGTAGTGGGATTGCTGGGTCATATGGTAGTTCTATTTTTAGGTTTTTAAGGAACCTCCATACTGTTCCCCATAGTGGCTGTATCAATTTACATTCCCACCAACAGAATCCATTTTGAGTTTATTTTTGGGTATGGTGTTAGGGAGTGTTCTAATTTCATTCTTTTACATGTAGCTGTCTAGTTTTCCCAGCACCACTTATTGAAGAGGCTGTCTTTTCTCCATTGTATATTCTTGCTTCCTTTATGAAAGATACGGTGACCATATGTGCGTGGGTTTATCTCTGTGCTTTCTATCCTGTTTCATTGATCTATATTTCTGTTTTTGTGTCAGTATCATACTGTTTTGATTACTATAGCTTTGCAGTATAGTCTGAAGTCTGGGAGCCTGATTCCTCCAGCTCCATTTTTCTTTTTCAAGATTGCTTTGGCTCCTCAGGGTCTTTTGTGTTTCCATACAAATTATGAAATTTTTAGTTCTAGTTCTGTGAAAACTGCCACTGTTAGTTTGACAGGGATTGCATTTTCTCTGTATATTGCTTTGGGTACTATAGTCATTTTCACAATGTTGATTCCTCTAATCCAAGAACACGGTATATCTCTCCAACTGTTTGTACCATCTTTAATTTCTTTCATCAGTGTCATAGTTTTCTGAATGACAGGTCTTTTGTCTCCTTAGGTAGGTTGATTCATAGGTATTTTATTCTTTTTGTTGCAGTGTAAACGAGAGTGTTTCCTTAATTTTTCTTTCAGATATTTCATCATTAGTGTATAGAATGCAAGATATTTCTGTGCATTAATTTTGTATCCTGCTACTTTACCAAATACATTGATTAGCTCTAGTAGTTTTCGGGTTGCATGTTTAGGATTATCTATGTATGGTATCATGTCCTCTGCAAACAGTGACAGTTTTACTTCTTCTTTTCCGATTTGGATTCATTTCTTTTTCTTCTCTGATTGCTGTGGCTAAAACTTCCAAAACTATGTTGAATAATAGTGGTGAGGGTGGGCAACTTTGTCTTGTTCCTGATCTTAGGGAAATGGTTTCAGTATTTCACCATTGAGAATGATGTTGGCTGTGGGTTTGTCATATATGTCCTTTATTATGTTGAGGTAAGTTCCCTCTATGCCTACTTTTTGGAGGGTTTTTATCATAAATAGGTGTTGAATTTTGTCAAAAGCTTTTTCTGCATCTATTGAGATGATCATATGGTTTTTCTCCTTCAATTTGTTAATATGGTGTATCACATTGATTGATTTGCGTATATTGAAGAATGCTTGCATTCCTGGGATAAACCCGACTTGATCATGCTGTATGATACTTTTAATGTGCTGTTGGATTCTGTTTGCTAGTATTTTGTTAAGGTTATTTGCATCTATGTTCATCAGTGATATCAGCCTCTATTTTTCTGTTTTTTGTGACATCTTTGTTTGGTTTTGGTATCAGGGTGATGGTGGTCTTGTAAAATGAGTTGGGAGTATTCCTCCCTCTGCTATATTTTGGAACACTTTGAGAAGGATAAGTGTTAACTCTTTTCTAAATGTTTGATAGAATTCGCCTGTGAAGCCATCTGTTCCTGGGCTTTTGATTGTTGGAAGATTTTTAATCACGGTCTCAAATTCAGTGCTTGTGATTGGTCTGTTTACATTTTGTATTTCTTCCTGGTTCAGTCTCAGTAGGTTGTGCTTTTCTAAGAATTTGTTCATTTCTTCCAGGTTGTCCATTTTATTGGCATATATTTGCTTGTAGTAATCTCTCATGATCCTTTGTATTTGTTGTTCTTCTTCTTTCTCTAATTGCTTTAGGTGTAATGTTAGGTTGTTTATTTGAGATGTTTCTTGTTAATTGAGGTATGACTGTATTGCTATAAACGTCCCTCTTAGAAATGCTTTTGCTGCATGCATCCCATAAGTTTTGGGCCGTCGTGTTTTCATTGTCATTTGTTTCTAGGTATTTTTTGATTTCCTCTTTGATTTCCCCAGTGATCTCTTGGTTATTAAGTAGTGTGTTGTTTAGCCTCCATGTGTTTGTATTTCTTACAGATTTTTTCCTGTAATTGATATCTAGTCTCATAGTGTTGTGGTTGGAAAAGATACTTGATATGATTACAATTTTCTTAAATTTACCAAGCCTTGATTTGTGTCCCAAGATATGATGTATCCTACAGAATGTTCCATGAGCACTTGAGCAGAATGTCTATTCTGTTGTTTTTGGGTGGAATGTCCTATAAATATCAATTAAGTCCATCTTCTTTAATGTATCATTTAAAGCTTGTGTTTCCTTATTTTTTTCATTTTGGATGACCTGTCCATTGGCGAAAGTGGGGTGTTAAAGTCCCCTACTATATTGTGTTACTGTAGATTTCCCCTTTTATGGCTGTTAGCATTTGCCTTATGTATTGAGGTGCTCCTATGTTGGGTGCATAAATGTTTACAATTGTTATATCTTCTTCTTGGATTGATTCCTTGATCCTTGTGTAGTGTCCTTCTTTGTCACTTTATTTAAAAGCTTTATTTTAAATAGTCTTTATTTTAAAGTCTATTTTGTCTGATATGAGAACTGCTACTCCAGCTTTCTTTTGATTTCCATTTGCATGGAATATCTTTTTCCATCCCCTCACTTTCACTCTGTATGTGTCCCTAGGTCTGAAGTGGGTGTCTTGTAGACAGCATATATACGGTTCTTGTTTTTGTTTCTATTCAGCCAGTCTATGTCTTTTGTTTGGAGAATTTAATCCATTTACATTTAAGGTAATTATCAATATGTATGTTCCTATTACCATTTTCTTAATTTTTCTGGGTTTGTTATTGTAGGTCTTTTCCTTCTCTTGTGTTTCCTGCCTAGAGAAATTCCTTTAGCTTTTGTTGTAAAGCTGGTTTGGTGGTGCTGAATTCCCTTAGCTTTTGCTTGTCTGTAATGATTTTAATTTCTACATTGAATCTAAATGAGATCCTTGCTGGGTAGAATAATATTGGTTGTAGGTTTTTCCCTTTTATCGGTTTAAATATGTCCTGCCACTCCCTTCTTGCTTGCTGAGTTTCTGCTGATAGATCAGCTGTTAACCTTATGGGGATTCCCTTGTATGTTATTTGTTGTTTTCCCTTGCTGCTTTTATTTTTTCTTTGTATTTAATTTTTGATAATTTGATTCATATGTATCTTGGCGTGTTTCTCCTTGGATTTATCCTGTATGGGACTCTCTGCACTTCCTGGACTTGATTGACTATTTCCTTCCCTAAATTAGGGAAGTTTTCAAATATAATCTCTTCAAATATTTTCTCAGTCCCTTTCTTTTTCTCTTCGTCTTCTGGGACCCCTATAATTTGAATGCTGGTGCGTTTAATGTTGTCCCAGAAGTCTCTGAGAGTGTCCTCAATTCTTTTCATTCTTTTTTCTTTATTCTGTTCCCTGGCAGTTATTTCCACCATTTTTTTATTTTCATTTATTGTGTTGTTCATCATTGTTTGTTTGGTCTTTAGTTCTTCTAGGTCCTTGTTAAACCTTTCTTTTATTTTCTCCATTGTATTTCCAAGATTTTGGATCATCTTTACGATCATTACTCTGAATTCTTTTTCAGGTAGACTGTCTATTTCCTCCTCATTTGTATGGTCTGGTGTGTTTTTACTTTGCTCCTTCATCTGCTGAGTATTTCTTTGTCTTCTCATTTTGCTTAACTTACTGTGTTTGGCGTCTCCTTTCACAGGCTGCAGGTTCGTAGTTCCCGTTGTTTCCGGTGTCTGTCCCCAGTGGGTAAGATTAGTCAGTGGGTTGTGTAGGCTTCCTGGCGGAGGGGACTGGTGCATGTGTTCTGGAGGATGCAGCTGGTTCTCACCTTTCTGGTGGGCAAGACTGCATCTGGTGGTGTGTTTGGGGGTGTCTGTGAACTCATTATGATTTTAGGCAGCCTCTCTGCTATGGGTGGGGTTGTTTTCCTGTCTTGCTAGTTGTTTGGCATGGGCTGTCCAGCACTGGAGCTTGCTGGTCGTTGAATGGAGCTGTGTCTTAACATTGAGACGGAGATCTCTGGGAGAGCTCTTGCCAATTGATAATACGTGGGGCCGGGAGGTCTCTGGTGGTCCAGTGTCCTGAATTCCACTCTCCCACCTCAGAGACTCAGGCCTCACACCCAGCCGGAGCACCAAGACCCTGTCAGCCACTGAGCTATCAGAGGTCTGAGCAGTGGAAGTTGCGGACCCATCTTCAGGGCCGGCTGAAGGCTCCGGGTCAGAATGGAACTGCTGAAAAGGCACAGAGGGCTCCTGCCACCTTCAGACCTGTCCCGACCTCAGGTTAGGTAGCGGTAAACCCAGGAGCTGTAGCAGGACCTTCTCGGCAGCAGCCAGCTCTTCCTTCATGACCTCCTCAGCATCTTCACAGTATTCTTGTATCTTTGAAAGAAGATGTTAATGGCAAATATCTAGAGGTGGATAGTGATGATGGTCGCACTGTGTGAATGTGCTTGATATCACTGAAGAGTCAGTGAAAAGTAATTTAAATAGTAAATTTTGTGATGGATATTTTACCACAATAATTTTTAAAAGTAGTTGTTGGCTTCCTTATATTTATACTCACATGTAAACAAGAAATATCTATCTAACCCTATAGGAATGAGCACTGAAATATAGTCATCTGTTATTTTGCCATTTATTCTAAAGAATGTAGTTCAAGCGACTCCACCTATCAGAGGTATGAATAGTTAACAGTCTGGCTGGATGGGCAATTTTTTTCTTTATAATTATCAAGTTTTTTTTTCTCAAGTTTATAATTATCCTTATTAAATATTTCTCAGAAATTTGATATATTAATAAATATGTTTACTTCCAACATATATTCTAATCTTAGGGGCAGGACTATAAACGGAGACAGAAAAACTGAGTTTTCTTTGCCTTGTAGAAGTTATTGGTATTTTTAAACAGGGATGTATACCTATCCTTTTTAAAGCAACATAACTTTTAAATTACAAATATGTAAATAAGGGTGGATTGGAAAAGTGAGGTCTTTCTGAATCTACTTCTCTAAAATTGTCCTGAATCATCACTGGCCAAACCTGAAAACTAGAGCAGTTCTTCAATTATAGATGATCTTGCTGAAAACACAAGTCATCTCTTCCAATGTCTGTTTTTGATGTGCATGAAATAAAGTTGCTGTGACAGCATGGTATAGTGGTTCAAATCTCTGTTCCACTACTTATTACTTGTGACCTTGAGTAACTGTTTAACCCCTCTGTGTCTCTGTTTCTTCAATTGTAGTCAGGATAATAGTATTAATTAGTTCATTAGTTTTGGAGGAGATTAAATGAGCTGAACCTCTCTTAGAACAATGTCAGACTCATCGTTAGCTCTTATAAATGTTGTTTTTCACCATTACTCTTAGCTCCAGTGTGAAAAACTCTATTAGAAATGAATGATATTGCATTTAGGTTATGACTGTGTTTATTATGCTCAAAATGAATTCAGATGATTGAATTACAGAATTTGACTGTTACACTGATCAAATAAACAAAGACTTGCCAAATTTTTGCTTGGCTAATTGATATGTATGTAATTACTAAGGAGTTAAAAAATACTTAATTGCATCTTATTTCAGGATGTGTGCTTCTCCTAACACTGCGTTAC
This sequence comes from Physeter macrocephalus, assembly GCF_002837175.3. Classification (NCBI taxonomy): domain Eukaryota; kingdom Metazoa; phylum Chordata; class Mammalia; order Artiodactyla; family Physeteridae; genus Physeter; species Physeter macrocephalus. Next base: position 49,302,673 of record NC_041215.1, read on the forward strand.
ATTTTTGCATCCTCAGTACAGTGAGATAGAGAGTAACTTCTGAAAGTTCAAATTTTACAAACACTTCTCTTTTCTCCCTGTTCCTCCCCACTAAATTATCTCTGACAAAGCTGCTGTCTCTGGCTGTGGCAAGTTGCAATTAGCAACAATTAATTAACCTTACTGAAAACCGGTATGCAGCTGATTTAAGCTCCTTTTTTTTTTTCTTTATTTTTTCTTTGAGTCTATAAAGCTTAGGGTTTGAGAAGAAGTTCAGCCAGTAGGGATTTCTTTTTCTTTTAATACACTCCCACAAATCCAATGGATGTTTTACATAAGATTTATTTTCCCTATACTTTCATAAAGCTTTGAAAGAATAATACTTATCATTTCTCCGTTTGCTGATTTGGATGCTTTATTTAATTTATGTATATGATTATTTTACTGTTAGTGTGTGATTAGCACTACCATTATTTCAGGCAAAGTAAATATAATACCTTTCTTTTAGAAAAGGTAACATTCTTCTAATCTTAATAAACAGAAAAAATGATCTGCATGCAAAGCCATGATTTCATAATCAAATATGTATGTTACATAACTGGCCTATGCACAGGAATTACTATTAGCTTTCGTTCCTTAACTTTTTTACTGCTTTGCTGATCATCTGCCCCAGAGTAAATCAGTTAAATGTCACTGATCAATTATTCCTATACCTAAAACAAGCTTTAAGGATATAAAATCAATATCCCATTCTGGAAATCAAGTTACCCTGCCTCTGAAATTTAACTATACAAAATAAGGATCTGATAGAAAATATTAATTCTGTCAAACTCTAGAGTTACAAAGGAAGTTATTCAAATGTAACATAAATTAACAAAAATCAAAACCGACCATATTTAACTAAGAAGTTCTGCTCTGCTTGTTAATGCATTATTGGTTCCTTGTGCGCTTCACTTATTCTCTTTATTAAATCACTGAGGACCCTGGCTGTGGAATAGATTAAAGCAATAATTGGCAACATATTTAGCAGAGACTTCTAGCTCATAAAATGTTAAAATCTCTACATTATAAAAAACAGGGTCTATTTACTTTACTTATGAGTAATATTTATTAAGCGTCCTTAAGTGCATTATCCTGTGGTGATACTTGAGTTTGTCAAAATGGCCAAAGTAATTCTTTAGATGTATGTAACTGGTCTTGGGTTATGTTTCCATCTTGCCACAGATTTCCTATGTGCCCAGATAAATCACTTCATCTTTTGCAGTAATAGTTCCTTTTCTTCAAAATTGCCTTCAATTATCTCCCAGGAAGACTCTCCTAGTCTTATGTGTGGATAGATCCAGTAGTGTCTGCAAAGGATTCTAACATTCCTCAACTGGTGTTCCATGGTTATAGCAGCCCACTGTCCCTTGACAATGAAATCATATATAATTTCACCTAGCTATATTAAGATAAGAAAAACACTTAAAATTACTCAATCACTAAAAGGCTCTCTTACATTCTGAGACTCTCCTCATTTCCCTCTAGTTTGTTCTCTCACTTTGGGGCATTTTTTTGTGCCATTATTAATATAAAAGCTTTATAATTATCCAGTATTAATAAGTGCATATGTATGTATATTTCTATTAGAATCCTTATATGGATATGTATAAAAATCATGTAGGCAGATTTCTATTAGAATCCTTATATGGATATGTATAAAAATCAATGTGTTAAGAATTTTACCCATTAGCAGTCATTATGCTTTAATACCTATCTTAACTAATTTTCTTCAGAATGATAAATTTTCAGGATAATGATATGCAAAACTTGTTTTTCCATTTCATTATATCTAAACATCTTGCAAAATTCCCCTTCTTTCTAAACATCCTTCTGAACATTCTCTACATTTAGTTAAAAAAAAATTACCTAGCTCTTTCATTTTATATCAGTTTTGCTACCATTGGCCATGTAATGACTAATTTAGAAATGGTAATGATTTGCATCATAGATATTAGTTTAGTAATTATTTTTGTTACAAAGGCAACAACTTTACTCATAATTCTTACTTTAATAAGCTCCATGTTTTTCTCCTTTGATGACTTAGAAAGTTGGAGTCATGAAATAATTCAGTATCACAGAGAGAAGAAAGTCAAGTTCACCATTCACAATAAAACAAAACAAAATCAAATACTGAAATCACTAAGGTACAGATTTTTGAGGAAAATTTATGTTTGATATATAAATATATGCCAATTTCTGTATTTCACATTCTTTTAAGTTATTTGATCTTCATCCAGCAATTACATTACTTTTAGTAGATACACCTCAGTAATAATCAATATATAGATCATAACACATTTTATCTTCTTTAGATTTATGAATGGAATTAAATCTGTTGATTAGATGCTTACAATTTCCCTTACAGGCTGAAATTCTATCATTCTTTAAAAACTGTGTTTATTCCACTTTTCCAATCACCAAAGATTTCAATTTCAATGTTTTCAAGTTTTATTCTAAAATATAGATGCCATCAGACATTCTTTTACTCACGGAAGTGAAACAAATTTACCCAGCCAGTTTTTAGCAATAAAAAAGCTGCATAAAGTTTATAATCATGTAAATTAAACATACAGTCTACATGTAAAGAAGCAATTCAAGACAATAAACTGACCAGAAATTAAAGTACTATGAAAAAGAGTGTATATTTTATATAAACTAAATAATACCTAAGACTTTAATATATAAATATATCAATTAAACATGGATTGTATACATACCATCATACAATCATGAATACTTCTATGCATTGAAGGTAATTCAGTTCCTTACGATTTAAAGCTTTTAATCCACAGCAGTCAACTTCTCTCAAATTGAACATTAAATTTTACTTGCTAGGGCTTCCCTGGTGGCACAGTGGATAAGAATCTGCTTGCCAATGCAGGCAACACAGGTTTGATCCCTGGTCCGGGAAGATCCCACATGCCGTGGAGCAACTAAGCCCACATGCCACAACTACTGAGCCCACGTGCCACAACTACTGAAGCCTGCGTGCCTAGAGCCTGTGCTCCACAACAAGAGAAGCCACCGCAATGAGAGGCCCACGCACCACAACGAAGAGTAGCCCTCGCTCGCTGCAACTAGAGAAAGTCCTCGTGCAGCAACAAAGACCCAATGCAGCCAAAAATAAATAAATAAATGAATGAAAAAAAATTTTAAACTATAAAAAAAATTTTACTTGCCAGTTTCTTACTGCAACAATCCTCATTTTTGACACACAGGAATTGACCAGTTTTCTCTATCAGGAAAGCAGCTATCTTAGTGCTTAAACCCGCTAAGCTGACTCAGAGGCTATTTTTGTACTCCCACACAGGCAGAGCTAGGATATTCCAAACAATAGTAGGGGTTATATGTTTACGGTTAAGGCAACAACAATTAAGCCAACAAATTAAAAAGCAATGCCTTTTAAAATGCATACATTTCAAAAATGAAGTGTGATGAATATGTGATATACACATAGTTTAATATTTTTAAGTAGCTTCCTGTCTGTTGTACTAAATTGGCTGTCATTCTGTTAGACCCATATAACACTTTACTAAAATATCCATTTAATATCAGCACATTTAAGATCGAGATAGGTGGTGATTTTCTATAATCAGTATAACTGTTCTTAGATCTAAGTGAGTCAATATGATCTTTCAAAGCTACCTTTCCAATGACACTTGCAATGGCAGATGTAGTGGTCCTTTGGGTATCTGGCACATTGGTCCCTACTTATCTTTCATTTCAGCATTTTAGTTTTCAGGGTGAATGTTCTAAATGTTTCATGACATCACTATGAAGGCTACAGATTATTTGTTCATTTGTGTTTGATTACTCTAGGGAAGTTAACTTCATCTTCCATTTAACACTCAAGTTACAAATGGAATCTTTTACTATCATATTGTGTTTAGGCCTTTTGCTCATTATTTGTAACACAACATTTTTCTCTAACCTTTCCCAATTGACCACAATTTTAAAAACCCAAAATTTACCTGGTGTTTTAATGAAAAAAATCTCTAAAATTCTTTAACGTCTATTATGCCATTCACACTTATGGCCAGAATACTGTGGCCACCATTAAAATAGAAAAAGCAATGTCCAGTTATTATCAATAATTGGCAAAAATCCTATTCCCTGTGCCAATATCCTTTTATAAGAGATTAAAATCTCCTTAATGGAGGAAGGAAACTGTTTTCGCAGGTCAAAAACAGTTCAATATAAGCAAGTTGGAATATTTCAACCTAATACACACACATGCATTTATAAATATATATATATATATATATATCTCCACATATATACTATACAACTATTATATTTAAAATATAAAATCACCCTGCTTATTTATTGAGTTAGAGACACATGCTCAGCAGTCCATATATATCACCTTTAATCATTTATCTCAATAAATATTCTTCTCCCATTTTAGAACTGAGGAAACAGACCGAGAATGCTAATGTTACTTGGCCGAACTCAGGTAGAAAGAATCAGAGGGAAGATTTAAACTCAGACTGAGTGCAAAGCCTCTGACCTTGTACCTCACCATGCTTCTCTGTATCTATTAGTCATTCAACAACCTCTGCCTATTGTTTGATTTTTAATACTGCTCACCCCAAACTTCAGGGATCATTTCTAGGGAAACTAAGAAAAACTCTATTGCACATGCAATGGAAGAGTAACACTGTATATTTTTGTCGTTATTTTAAAAAGCTATACTTAGAAAAAGATGAATAAAAGTAAAATTTTACTTAACATTTCTGTGATCTGACGTTTTGAAAAATACAAAAAAGAAAGGAAAGAAACACTATGATCACAAAGCGTCTGAGGAGCTCTACATATGCATTTGTAGCATTATGGTCATGGATCTTGCTCATTGAAAACTTGCATGCTGCCTGACTTGCGGAATTAATGCTGTCTGGGGAATGTTGACTTAATTGGGTTGAAGCTATTAATCTACTCTGTCTCCTGCTAACGGTGCCAGAGGATTCTGGCATGATGTTTTACCTATACCCACTTTTTCTTCTTTTTCCTCCAGGCCATGTTATGAAATGATTAAAGTCAGTGCGCAGGGCATTACAGTTCTCAGAAAACTATCAGAGTAGTTTCAATTGCTAAGAAGAGTTTTGCTGACAATTTCCTACATAATTTTTTTAATTTCAGCAAGCACTAATACTGAGATTGAGTTTTACTTGGCTAGCACTGTTAGATGGCTAAATATTCCAGATACATTAAACATTTTTTTAAAAAATCCTTTTAATTTATATTTTAATCATTTTATTGTAATAAAATTCACATTAAAAATATATATGATATACTTTATATATATATCTGTTGGTATCCTATCAGAAAAACAGAACCTGACAGAATTTCCAGCAGAAAGAATTTCCTTAGGGATTTGGTTACAAGGATGTTCAAAATGCTTAAAGAATAAAAAGAAGAAATGGAGGGGGGCCGAGGTGGAAAGAGTAAAACAAGGATTGGTTACCTAAAGACTAGGAATCTGGGCTTTCCTCGTGGCGCAGTGGTTGAGAGTCCGCCTGCCGATGCAGGGGACACGGGTTCGTGTCCTGGTCCGGGAAGATCCCACATGCCGGGGAGCGTCTCGGCCCGTGAGCCATGGCCGCTGAGCCTGCGCGTCCGGAGCCTGTGCTCCTCAACGGGAGAGGCCACAGCAGTGAGAGGCCCGCGTACCGCAAAAAAAATAAATAAATAAAATAAAGACTAGGAATCTGCTACTGCTCCAGGCCAGGAGCCAGTATTTGCTGAACTGCTAGAGTTATAAGAGCTCCACTGCCTTGTTGCAACTAGGAACGTGTGGTGGTCTCCGAGTAGGAATCCAGGAGCCCACATTCCCTCCAAGCGTGCAGAAACCACCTTGAAACTGCTGGAGGTCTACAACCACCTCCCATGGCTCTTTATTTTCTGCTGCAGGAGGCTCCACCAGGAGTAGAAAAGAAAAAAAAAGATTTCTTCTTCTGTCCATGTTCCAATCTCTCAGCAGTGGCTCTAACTGGCAGTGCCCTTTGGGAAGCTAGGAAAAGTAGCCTGGGGAATGTAGTAGTTGCCAGTTTCTAAGAGAAACATGGAGCTGAGAGGCAAAAGAATCAACTCAGCAGAAATTTATTTTATTTTATCTTATAATTCTATTTTATTCTTACCATTGATTCATTGAGATGATATCGGCAAAGCGCCTTTGGCAGGGCTTTGTCCATTATATAGATACACAAGAAATGTCAGTACCACAGGGGAAGGTCTTTCTGAAATCAATTTATACCTCTTGCCTTCTGGAACAAAGGAGACTGAATATAATTTCATTTTAATACTTTTTATAATTTAATTTTTTATAACTTTATAATTTTTTTATAATTTAACTTTTTCTTGATGACTCAAGGTTAACTTCATAATACCAATGTTTAGACTGGGACCATTGCCTTCAATGACTTTTGAGGTGCAGAGTGATGTTTGTTCCAATACTGGTGACTTTACACCGCTATAATTTTAAGGTCCATTTTCTGTTTTTCTTTCTTTGTCTTACTAATAAGCAATCAACAATAATTTCATGCAGTTGTCAGTGTAGACCCATTTAGTAATATCCTTACTACTCAATATTTTACAATGATTTGTTGTATATCAGGAACAAAGATAACCAAAATTTTCTAAAATCAGGTTTTACAAAGAGGTAATCTAAATGAAACTTTGAGTGGTTGCCTGTAAGGGTTTTCCTCACAAGCAAAATATATGAGGGCACCTGCTCAGAAGACCATTTTTGTCTACTTTATGTTTTCCTCTATTTTTCCAGAGTTGTGGTCATTTGCTAAGTACCCTCCAGGTAGTTGTTAATGTAATATTGGCCAACTAGCAAAAAACAGGCTAATTTTGTGAATGGCCTGAGATGTATTCTGGATGATTCTCTCATAATAAAAATTATTGCATAATTGAGAGAAATAAATCCTTTCTCTTTATGAACAAAATCATGGCCTCTTTTGAAAATTTGCAAAAGTCTATTGTGCTTTGTGGATCATAAAAAGCAGCTTATAGAATGAGGGAATCACGCAAATATTGTTATGCCTTGTATCTAGATAAAATATAAAATATATATGTAAATATGTGCATGTATGTATGTATACATATATAAAATATATACATATACTAGATATATATATATCATATGTTTTGTGTATTGGAAGGAGAATGGGGAGCATCAGACACTGAGCAGAGAAATATTGGGAAGAAAATACTTTTATTTAAACATCTTTATTGGAGTATAACTGCTTTACAATGGTGTGTTAGTTTCTAAGAAAATACTTTTAATGGCCATAAATCTAATGATATCATCAAGAAAACCTTGACATGTCCCTCTATTGCCCTACGGTAGGACATTATGACCTAGTAAATTTAATTGTCCACAAATAAAAGTAACATCACTTTTATCTCGTTTCCATAATTCTTTCAGCTTTACATTTTGGATCTTCTTGTATTTACTCTCTTATTCCTAGTACTTAAAATAATTAGCCCCACGCATAATGATTGAGATTAAGCTGACATCGCAAAGTTGCCTTTATCATGCTCTTACCTTTGAGTGGTATGGTGCTGAAGGGCATTATTGTACAGAGACTGCACTGAGGCAGAGTCACATGGGCCAGAATAACAGAGCTAATTAGTGACAGACTTGGGAAAAAACCCAAGTCTCTAGGAAACTATATGTTTGAAAATCCTTGAAATTTTATAACTGGGAGAAGCATAGAAAACAATAATTTATATACTAATGATACTTAATTAGTTTTCTATCGCTGCTGTAAAAAATTGTCACAAACATAGTGGCTTGAAACAACACAAATATATCCCCTTATAGTTCGCTGGGTCAGAAGTCTGTCTTGATTTTGGTCACTTGGCCAAAATCAAGGTGTCTGAAGGGCTAGTTCCTCTGGAGGGTTTAGGGGAAAATCTGTTTCTTTGCCTTTCTCAACCTGTACATGTTGCCCACTTGTTCCCTCCTGACCACCATCTTCCATCTTCAAAGCCATGAAGAGCTAGTCAAGTCCCCACTTAGTATCACTCCGACCTCCCCGTTAGTCATTGACTCTGATGCTTCTGTCTCTATTCTGTTTTTAGGGACTGACTATCTTGGGCCCACGTGGAAAATCCAGGGTACTCTCCCTATTGTAAAGTTAGCTGACTGAATTCCATCTGCAATCTTAATGCCCCTTTGCCTTTTAACTGATATATTCATATGTTTCTGGGATTAGAACATGGACATTCTGGGGAGGCCATTATTCTACCTTCCATAGTCAGTAGAGGTAATAACACATATAAATCCTCCCATAGCTTTGTTTGCTTGTCAAAAAAATCCTATCAGGAGGGAAGTATTAGCTTCATTTTGTAGGAGAGGAAATAATATCCTATGGGCTTTGAGCTTTTATTGGAGGAAATTTTTAGAAATTATAAAGCCTTGGAATTATTAAAGCTTTTACTCTGTAGAAAATAATCAATTGAAATTAAAATGAAACACTACTATTATCTTTGGTGGATCCATAAAAAATGCTTAAGGCATGGGTTTAAATAGCTTCAGTTTTTTTGGAAAAGAGGAAAGAAAAATGATACTAACGATCTTAGATCCATTAAGAAGTTACAAATGAGTATTACTTTAAAATAGCTTTGTTTCCTATCTCTAATCTCTAAGATCTAAATGTAGATACATGATATAGTCATGAATGAATGAGTCAACACTGGCACTTATTTATGGTTAGTTTATGTAATAATTTCATCCATACACTGTCTTCCTAGACATCCCCAAACATCACTGAACCTCTCCAAATCTACTTTCACATCAGTAAAATAAGTTAATATTTTTACCAATATCACAAAGCTAATACATGGGAGAGGAGAATTAAAATATGGTCTATCTCAAACCAGGTCTGTGATTCATTATGCTTACCTTTCACCAGGAACAGTTTCAACTTTTACATGAATTCATTTGACCATCTGAAGACCACTTTATAGTAATTCTATTATTATTCCTATTTTACATTAAAGAAACTGAAGTACATAAAGGTTAAGCAACTAGTCCAAGATGACCCAAATATTAAGTGGGAAAATTAGAATCGGAGCTAAATTTGGTTTAGCTCCAAAGGCCACACTTTTAACTATATCTACTGTCTCTGGTAGATGCATCAACCTAAACACAGTTCCATATCTTCATTGTGCTTTAGGGCTGTTGCCTGCTTGTTAGCAATTCTGTTCTTTAAGTTAAAAGAAAAATGCAAAGTAGCAAATATTTATTGAGCATCAGAGTGTCAAACAGAGAGTTCTGCAAAGTGTAGGGAGAAGGCCAGCACACTGCTTTGCTTCACAGTCCCTGCTTAGTAATTACTTGTTAATTGATTAGTGAGCAGGCAACTCAATGGACTGATTGCAAAAACACCCATGCAAATTCAAAGAAAGGTAAGGATACGCTGCCATGCACACTAACAAAGACAAAAATGGTGAAATAAGTTCAGATTGTTTTTCCCTTGAATTACAGCAAAGTCCACTGGACACATTTTGCAAACTTTTCACCAGTATAGATGTATTAAACCTTGACACTTTGAGGAATACTTCTAAAATATACATTGACTTCAGTGACTTCATGTACTATTGATGCATCCATAATCATGCTATGCTACCATTTAAATTTCATATCAACTTTGGATGAAAAGGATATAAATGCATTACATACATACTCTCAAATGAGGAGTGTGAGCCCAATTTTATCAGGTTCTGACAGCTTAATATGCTGAAAATAGTGGGGTACATTTTCAAAGAAGCATGATCTAATTTAGCCATGCAACTTCATGTTTATTTTAATGGTAGTTGCACAATGAAATAACCACAAAACACCCTGAACACTTACCCAACTCTGTCTATCAAAGGAATGGGAACATTAATTGAACTAAAAAAGGGAAATAATTACTTAACCTTAGCCAAAAGGATGTTCTCCTTAATTTCTATGTTCTTAATTTCTATGTTCTTATGCTTTAGTAAAAGATCACAAATAGGAACCAACATAAAAAGATTTTTTTAAAATTAATTGTATGATTTTCTTAATCGTTTCGGGTTTGTTTTTGTAGGTCTTTTCCTTCTCTTGTGTTTCCTGCCTAGACAAGTTCCTTTAGCATTTGTTGTAAAGCTGGTTTGGGGCTGCTGAATTCTCTTAACTTTTGCTTGTCTGTAAAGGTTTTAATTTGTCCGTCGAATCTGAATGAGCTAGGGGCAGGACAGGAATAAAGACGCAGACATAGAGAATGGACTTGAGGACACGGGGAGGGGGAAGGGTAAGTTGGGACGAAGTGAGAGAGTAACATTGACATATATATACACTACCAAATGTAAAACAGATAGCTAGTGGGAAGCAGCCGCAAAGCACAGGGGGATCAGCTCGGTGCTTTGTGACCACCTAGAGGGGTGGGATAGGGAGGGTGAGAGGGAGATGCAAGAGGGAGGGTATATGGGTATATATATATATGTATAGCTGATTCACTTTGTTATAAAGCAGAAACTAATATACCATTGTGAAGCAATTATACTCCAATAATGGTGTTTAATAAATAAATAAATAAACCAAGTTCATGAAGACTGTACTTCCACATAGTTAGGTCTGAACCATAATCCTCTAGTTGAACTCTTTCATTATTGAAAAGCATCAGCAACCTCATAAATATTTCCCATGTCTATGCTAAATAGTTGCAATAAAGCAGTAAGTAAGATACATGTTAGGAAAGAAAATTGCAATGTTATTATCTAAATCCAATGGAGACAGACTTATATTAAAATGTTAACTTTAGCTTTGAAGATTGTTTCCAAATATCATTAGGTTTGAAAAAGTATTATTTAGCCACAAACTATGTAGTAGTCTTGCCCACAGCTATAATGAGTATTATATGCCTCCCCACCCCACCTCCCTCCATCTACCATTTGGATTTTCTTTACTCACTCCCACCTCAATATGTTTCGTTCTCTTGTGTTTCCTGCCTAGACAAGTTCCTTTAGCATTTGTTGTAAAGCTGGTTTGGGGCTGCTGAATTCTCTTAACTTTTGCTTGTCTGTAAAGGTTTTAATTTGTCCGTCGAATCTGAATGAGCTAGGGGCAGGACAGGAATAAAGACGCAGACATAGAGAATGGACTTGAGGACACAGGGAGGGGGAAGGGTAAGTTGGGACGAAGTGAGAGAGTAACATTGACATATATACACTACCAAATGTAAAACAGATAGCTAGTGGGAAGAAGCCGCAAAGCACAGGGGGATCAGCTCGGTGCTTTGTGACCACCTAGAGGGGTGGGATAGGGAGGGTGAGAGGGAGATGCAAGAGGGAGGGTATATGGGTATATATATATACGTATAGCTGATTCACTTTGTTTATACAGCAGAAACTAACACAACATTGTAAAGCAATTATACTCCAATAAAGATGTTAAAAAATAAAAAAATAATATATATACGTATAGCTGATTCACTTTGTTTATACAGCAGAAACTAACACAACATTGTAAAGCAATTATACTCCAATAAAGATGTTAAAAAAAAAAAAGGCAGCCATAGACAGTATGTAATTGAATAAGTGTAGCTATATTGTAATACCACTTTATTTATGGACACTGAAATTTGAATGTCATAAAATTTTTATGTTTCACACACACAGAATAATTGATTGTATATTGCATGTGTCATGACTCAAAAAGTAGTGTATCTTAGGACATTAAGTAACCAGTATTGATCTATCAACCTATCAATTTTCTTTCTTTAACAATCAAGAATTCTAATTCATCATAACCATATTATTTCCTTATCAAAAATCCAGTGGCACAAAATTGGGAGAGTTTAACCTCATCAGATGGCCTCTTTTCTCAAAACTATTAACATCGTACCACAGACAAAATATGTTCATCTCACATTGGGTCTTAAAAATGGGTAGGACCACATCTCTAAATTAATGATTCATGAAATCATTTGCAGGTATTAGCCTATAAGGATAAGTGCTGGTAGTTCTTTTACTTCAATGCTTGGTGTGATATCATCAATTTAAAGTCTACCTCATATGGGATAATTTATATATATCACATAATTCATTGAGATCTGTCAGGTTTTTAAAATTTGCATTACCATGTACAAGTGTCACAACATGAAATAACATTCAGGCAGGAATTCTCTGAAACTTCCTTTAACTACCTAAGCCCAATTACGAGTCCTGTAAAAGCCAGGGTTTACACTGCTAAGAAAGAGTTCCATTTGGCCACATAGCCTTGGTTGGCAAAGTCTAACTCTTTCAAAGGACGAGTACACATTGCAATGCTCAGAGCAAGTAGAAAAAAAGAGAGAGATGCATGAGCATCAGGGAACAGATGTTCTTCCAGCCACTCTTGTTTCAGGAGACAGTGCAATCTCTCTGTCTGAATTTTATCTTGCCACTTAGAGAAATGATCATGTCTTTGTACTTTCGTTGCACTCTCTAATGAGGATGTGAACATGCTTACAGACTTTAATTCACAAGTCCTTACAACACTTTTCTTTTGAAAGCAAGTGATAAACATCTTTTAGTTAGTAAAAATTCAGATATCAAAGGCTATCATGCATATTTATGACAATAAAAATGCAAATAAGCTTAATCACTCTCTCTACCTCTACCGACATCTAATAGGTCATTGAAGGTCACTAGGCCTTGGACACTGGGAAGTATGAATCAGTGTGATTCTTCAAAAATTTACTGAACACTTAACAGTATGCAAGTTCCTCTACAAAGTGTTAGTATAAATTGTTTAATACAAATGCAGAATAGTGGTCAATATATATTCTAACCCTGTGCTTCTAGAAGCCAGATAGAATATAACTGGTTGAGGTACACACTCATGCAAAAATCATGTAATTTAGAAGAAAAATAACTTGAAAAAAATAATACAAGTAGTGAAGCAGCATGGTATGTTGCCAAAGAATCCGGTAACTGGTAATGAGTGTAACTAGGCAATCCCAGTTCTGGCTCTAAATAACAATGTTAACTGGGGCAACAAGTTACTAATATATTTCTGGGTCTCAGCCTGTTTATATTCTAAACATATCAGTATTACCAAATTCGAAATGCAATACAATGACTTACTAGGTTATGGCTTTTGGCAAGTTACTCAGTCCACCAAACCTGAGTTTCCCACATATGGGGGAAAACGGAGATAGTAAAAATTGTCCCTATATCACCAGATTGCTGTGAGAACTAATTGAGTTATTTTATACAAAGGACCTGGTGCCTAGAGATCTACCCGTAGCAATTATTTTTATTATTGTCATAGCTATCTCTGTGTTCCAAGAAACAGTAATTTTATTGAAGGAAGGTGTTTGGCATATAAATAAAGTAAATAAATAAATTTATTTCTTTTTTCAGCTTTACTGAGTTATACCTAACAAATAAAATTGAAAGATATTTAAAGTATGCGTCATGATGATTTGATATACATTTACATAATGCAAGGATTTCCCCCTATCTAGTTCCGTAATGTCACATATTTATCTTGTTTGTTTGTTTGTTAGTGAGAACATTGAAGTCCCACTCTCAGAATAAATTTATTTCTAAAGCTAAATAGAATAAACAGTTCTATATTCAAAAAAGTTTGGAACGTGACATGTTAAAAGTCGATTCTTGTTTCCTTTATGATATCCAACAGCTGTAATAAGCTAAAATGCACTGTACATCTCCAAGAGGGAAATGTTTCCCTACATTATTGGGCTGCAGAAGCCTCATTTCAGAGAACAACTGGTAGGAAGAACTTTCTGCCAAAGACATTCTGGGAAATATTAAAAAAGATGATCTCTGAGCTAATTGGGGTTTATGATATTGATATCCAGGTGTGTTACATGTAATGCCTTTCAGAATATTGCTTCCTTTGCTCAAGTCTAGAATGAGTAGCAATGAAACAGGAGGCATGTATTTAGGGCAGTTGTAAGGAAGGCCCAGCCTCCAGCTCTAATTTCCATACATCAATTTCCTAGGTGGCATTTAAGATTTGGGTGGGCAGGTTTTTTCAGGTTGGAATCTTCCTTTTCAGAACTTAGATTCCTTGCTGAGGAATTGAGACTTAACCCATGTGACTTTTCAGTACTCAAGCTGAGGCCTGGAGTTGAGTTTGTGGATGGCCTTACCAAGCAGTCTTTTAAGCCACCATGGCTCTGTGATGCATAGTAGTAATCTGATCAATTATTGTGGTAATCAACAGTCAGTTTTTTTCCCCTGGTTTTGCTTAATTTCTTAAAGTATATCCTAATGAAACAGATACTTAGAATTACTTAGAGCTGATTATTTAATACTTTTAATACAGAGTCAAGATTCACAAATTACTTGCTTAAACTCTCTATTTTACTACAAAAGAAACCCTACCAGTGCTTCAAACAGGTAATTCCTTAAGTTGGTTCAACTTTTCTTCCCAACTAATAATTTGAATTTGTAGCTCTATACTTACTTCACAAAATAAATAATTCAGTAGCCATTGCAATATAACCCTCCTCATGTGTAGATTTTATCTTGCCTTTCTCATTTCACGCTTTTCTGCAAACAATGAGTTTTCTAATTCTGGCCAGGAATAACTGTTCATATGTACAAGGCACTGTGGTCAGTGTATAACTATTCTATGAGTAGGTATTGTTATCTACATATTAAAAAATCAGGAAACTGAAGCTATTAAAAGTTGACCAAATTGATCAGAGGTTACTTGTCCCAGGCTATAGGTGCTTAAAATTCATTGAATTCTTTCCAATAATACTGCGTGATAGGTATTGTTATAGTCATTTACAGACAAGTGATTAAAATATAAAAAGTAAGTTACTTATACACATTCACTTAGCTAACAAGTGCTGGGGTGAGAATCTGAACTCTGGCTATGTGATTCCAAAGGCCACACATCTACTTACTTGCCTATGCTGCATCTTTCTTCTTCCTTTTAGCTCTAATCAACAATACCCCAATGCTATGATAACCAGTCAATCATTTACTTGCAAAACATAACAATAAAACTGAAAGTTCTTAAGGGTTCATTCCTTTTGTCCCCTCTGCACAATCATTAAGTGATCACCCTGGGTAAGACTTAATCAGAATGTGAAAGACTAGCTAAGGAGAAGCAGATTAAAACTGCCTTTCAGAAATGTGGATGCAATGGCAACAAAAAAACACACGTTGCAGAGCAATAAGATGTAAAGAAGGTAAAATAGAAAAGTGAGGGTGGATCTACAAGGGAACCCTGGCCAGATATACAGTCTAAAAATGGCGAATGCAGGCTCTCACAGTCCAGCACTTTGCTAGCACTGGACATTCATTAAACTCTCATTTGCAGATGAAAAAATGGTGGCTTAATGAAAATAATCTGAGTATTTATGAACATGGGCTCCCAAACCACTGCTCTGGCACGTTTTATGTTGCTTTCACCTTTTACAGCCTCACTTCTCTGTGTTGGTAAATAAAGCCAATAGCGTAAAAATCACCAGACTGTTAAAAAGGCTCCATGAAATAATGGATGTGAAGTGATCAACATGCTTTTTTGGCATATAATAAGGGCTCATTTAATAATAGCTATTATTTTCCAAGATCATATGGCTTAGGTGTCAATAAGAAGATTCAAAATTTATGTTCTTCAGAGAGGTTGGAGACAGGAATTTATAGGAACTGGGAAGGAGTTGGGAAGGAATTTATAGGTATCAAAAATTGAGATAAATGCCATAGAACTGGAAGAAATACGGTAAAATAGAAGCAAGTGACTAAAGAAGTATGGGGACTAGGAGAAAGGATTAATCAGAGAGTTCTATGATTTTAATTCTAGAGTGACCTAGGATATAAAATGACCATTGTTATGAGAAGTGTGACAAGGCTAAAGCAGAGGAGAAGAAGGTTGACATGGAATGATTGGAGAAAAAAATATATGTTTTTTCTATATATATATATACTATACTATAAATATACTATACATTTAGTGCAGACCACGAGGTTCAGTGATTTACAATTAGCTGTAGAAGGACATGATGCTGTAAGAGGAATTAGCACAATTTTGTTTTCAAATAATATGGGAAACTAACAAATACCTGCTCATGGAGAATTGACTAGTAACAGTTTCATAACATTCTGGGCATTTTCCAGGAGGAGAAAATCAGGTTATTAAATGGCGGACAGTTTTCTTTGAAGCGCTATGGATTGTGTCCTATTACCAGTTGATACTTTCAAGTTATCCTGTTTTTATTGGCAGTATACATAGTATATGAATAAGGCAGGAGGCACCTGGTGTTCAAATGAACTGCTCCCCTAATTTTACAATGTTTAATGTAGGCCGAGTTACTCTGCAAAGAGTCACTACTAATTATTTCATTCATGGAGCACTGAATGAAAGAAAACGAATAAATGTGAACCTCAAGATTATTGATTAAGTTATGATGACTATAATGTTATAATTCATTTTTATAAGGGAGTTTATTATCAAATTTATCAAATTTGCAAACCCATTTTAATATGTGAAGCCTAATTTTATTTCTATAGTTATCTACCTTTCTCAGTCTGGTGTTGGCACTCACTTGACGAGACTACATCCCAAATTCAAGTCACTAGAGCAGAAAAGACACTCAGATTTGGAGAAGAGCTATCTCCTATTATTTTTTCCCTTTCTTTTCCTCTCACGGAAAGAATGACATGTTTATAGTATTGTAATAAATAAGAGTTTGCTCGAATAAATGAGTAGAAAACACAGGAACAGAATAAATGCCTAAAATTGGCAATGATTAAACTACCTTCTGAGAGTTGGGGAGAAATGTTCATTGTAAAAATTGTTTGGAGTATTTTTTTGTTTCCCTTCCTCTTTACCCTCCTTTCTAAATACTTCCATCAACAATCAAAGAAAAAATGAATGAGGACATCAGTCAAGAATAAATTCCATTGTTAGGAAAAAAATCATAGATTTAATCCTTGCATTTCATGAACTTCTGGCTGCATATAAAGCAGGACTACTTTTATTTTTGCTATGTCATTTGTAATCCAATAAAATTTTTCAATTAACATTAATATTTACACTAATTACAAATATGCAATAGAATGGTTAATCAAAACATTCTGGAAAACAATATTCAACCATTCAATCTTTTTTTTTCTTAAATAAATTTATTTATTTATTTTTGGCTGTGTTGGGTCTTCGTTGCTACATGCGGGCTTTCTCTAGCTGTGGCGAGTGGGGGCTACTCTTCGTTGCGGTGCGCAGGCCTCTCAGTGTGGTGGCTTCTCTTGTTGCAGAGCACAGGCTCTAGGCGTGCGGGCTTCAGTAGTTGTGGCACGCGGTCTCAGTAGTCATGGCTCGCAGGCTCCAGAGCGCAGGCTCAGTAGTTGTGGCTCATGGGCTTAGTTGCTCTGCGGCATGTGGGATACTCCCGGACCAGGGCTTGAACCCGTGTGCCCTGCATTGGCAGGCGGATTCTTAACCATTGTGCCACCAGGTAAGTCCCAACCATTCAATCTTTAAAAAAATGTGTAACTAGTAGTTTGTCATACTTCTGGCAAGCTAACTAAAGATCGGCTTCTTGTATATTAGGCTGTTATAAAGCTAACAGCACACTAAAAATCTTCTCTCCTGTACAAATTAATTGCATTCATATGCAATGCACATGCATTACTTTGCATTTCGGTGCTTTTAGAAGTTTATATGGAGTTGATGCACCGTCTCTTTTGATTCATTCACAGCTTTGATGATCGATTATCCATTCTGAAACTGGTATGAACTGGAAGGCTGGGAAGGCTGGAAAGGCTGGAGTCCCTGGCAGTCAACTGCCATCAACGTGCAGTAATTTGGCAGAAAGCTAAAATGTGCAGTTAAATTATAGTTTCTATGATTGCTTGAAAGTGTTTTAAGAGGGTTAGGGGTTTTTTTTGTTTTTTTTTTAAATTTCCTGTTTAAAAACTTAGAAAGACTGGACCCTTTGTTGTATACTGGTATGCTTTCCAAGGGAAACTACTGGTCTTCCTGCAGTGTTGATGTTTTTGATTGGGTTTTAAAGCTGGAAACATGGGATTTTACGCTAAATTTTTAAAGCGGTTTCTTAATACAAATGGAGGTAGAAAATACAGGGTGCTGCCAAAATTTGTTTTAAAATATATTTATAAAAATGTTCAGAACTGGAATCTAAAAAATTGAATTTTCTGGATTTTTTTCAGTAATTAACTCATCCTTGTCAAAAAAATAAGAAAAACTGGCCTAGACTATCTCTACAAAAAACACATTTGCCTCCAGATTTGACTTTTCTGGCTCTAATAAAAATAGTAACATCTTGACTCAAGAAATCAAGCCTTAAATAATTAAGATCAGATCTTTTAAACTCAGATGATTTCAAATTTAGGAGAAAAGTTATGGAATTTTCTTTCCTTTGGGTTTTAAAACATCTAATTAGTTCTCTGTTCATTTTATAATTAGAAGCAAAATGTTATAACTCCCTCTTGCAGAAAAGTTTTTTTGCTAAGGATCAAATCATAGCAATATAACTTTCAAGGATACCATGCCTTTTGTTAAAATTTAGTGTCAAAGTTCTAGATATGTCTAATTGATGATAAAATAATGAGGATTCTATGTTAATGAGCATTTATGTAGATATACTGATCTGGGTAGAAGAAGGGCTTGCTTATCTAGCCATTAATATTTGCCAAGCAAAAGTAGAAATAGGGTCATTTAGCTACAAAATACAAACTTGTCCAAAGTGTACTTTACCTGTGAACACTTGAAGCCAGCTAGAAGAATAAGATACAATTTATTTTCCGTACCTCTGACAGCTGACAACTTAAATTTGGCATGTTTACTTTCATAGAAGAAAGAGTCTTAGGTAGGGCCACATCAAGATAAAATTGTCTTTAATGAACTCCTACCCTTTCTTTTCATAATCCATCCTGAAAAACAATGTTGGCACTTTGCTCTTCAATAAACAGATGGTAGAATTCTGTTGTGAGTCAGAATAATGTGTAGTAGCCTTGCTATCAAATGGACCAGGGTATGAGTCCCACTCTTATCATTTACTGGCTCTGCAAACATAAGTAATTTAACCTCACTAAACCTGATTTCCACTTCAAATCTACCAGGATTATGATCCCTACATCAGTGAGTTGGGGGGAGAATTAAATAAAGTACGATTTCTATAATCCAGTGTTGCCTAAACACTAATATAGTTTGCCCACAATTCAGTAGACCATTTTCCTGTATGTGCCAGCTGACAAGACTTTGGCTCTCTCCCATTCCTGTATCCCTACAAGAAGTCCTAAAAGGAAACAAGGAGAGGAATTCATACATGACTAGGGCCTTAATGCCACTGGTAACAGCCCTTACTAGGCTCTCCAAGTGCTGGCACAGGACTTGGATTCCTGTCTCACTATTGAACTAAGATCTTTTGTCTTCTACAGCTTGACTCCGTGTTCCCCCACCAACATCTATGGAAATGTAATTCTATTTCTGGACAGAGAGCTCTCAGTGGTGATAACCAGAATAGTTGAAAAGGAGGGCCCTGGTGGGTGACCCAGTCTGTCAGCTTTGCTCACAGCCTGGACCTCTTTCCAGTGAACAGGATTATGTGAGTGTAGATTCAAATGTAGGCTCACACTGGATCCTCCCCTGATTTCTCTGGACACATGAGTCAAGGAGCAGAGTCTAGCCCAGCCTGCTAGATGCTATATTTAGACACAGTGACTTTTTTTAAACATTATTTCAGGGGCCCTTTGTCTCTCTCTGCCATCTGGTTTCCATTACATCCATCCCAAAACTCCAGTTATTAAAAGATTTGAATTGCTTTCAGTGAACTCCGGTTCCAATGAAGAATCAGGAATTGTGGCTGGATACCTGTTTTGGACCAAGTATGTGACTCTATCACTGTGAGGATTTATTTTCTTCCCACAGTGCTCTGAAGAAGTGATGGCGTGGGCAGAAGGGAACATCTACATCCTGCTCTACCTGAATCTCCGTTTTTACCCAACAGAGACACCTTTTCATACATTTTATATGTAAAGTTCCTGGTATACAGTAGGTATTTAATACATTATTTTTTTTTTTTTTTTTTTTTTTTTTTTTTTTTTTTTTTTTTTTTTTTGCGGTACGCGGGCCTCTCACTGCTGTGGTCTCTCTC
>NC_041215.1:49322916-49354060 GCF_002837175.3 Physeter macrocephalus
CCGGACCGGGGCACGAACCCGTGTCCCCTGCATCGGCAGGCGGATTCTCAACCACTGTGCCACCAGGGAAGCCCTTTAATATATTATTTGATTTTTTTTTCTTGTCCTCCATGCACCAATGGGTAGAACTCCACATTCCAAATCTGTAAACTGTCTTGCTCTCCACCACAGCTTAATTGCTCCAAACCCCACTACCTAGAACCCTGTTAGGCGGCTAAAGATCAGGTAAACGGCATACTGTAGGATTAAGAGATGTTCAGCAAAGGAGTATTCCCAATTTAAAGAGCATTCCTGGACACTAAATTATTTAACTTCAAAGAGCACTACATCACACGGAGGTATTTCAGAAATTGGTACAGGCTACATGGTTTTTTTTTTTGTTTCGAAAGGGACTTAACCTCAGTATCTCTCGTATCATGGCTCATGGGAAACTGTCTCCTCCACCTGGAAATAGTGCCTCTGAATGAGAAGGTATCTCAATGGCAGAAACATGTAAATAAGGACAAATTAGATGATAAAGTCCAAATGGAGAGTAATATTTGAGCCGATTAACGAGAGCTCTTTTTGTCTGAATTGTTGGCTTTTACCTCCATGTGCAACCAAGAAGCTATCCTGTTTTACCCCTCTGTAAGCTATGCTGAGGTTTACTTGTTAACATGAGTTGGCTCTTGCCCATCTCTGAAGCATCATCTTGCACTGGTCCTTCTCATGCATCCCAATCTCCTGACATACTAACCTACATATAGACTCACGATTTCTTCGCAAGATTTGAGGCCTTCATATTTTTGCATGTGTTGCACAGAATCCTCTCACTCAATTCTGTTTTCATGGCAAAACTTCCCTTCTAAACAGAGTACATACAATGAAATCTGGAGGCGTATGAAATATACCTAATATTGTCAAAGGCATCTTTGCTCAGTAAAAACACTAAAATAATATTATCTAAGTTTTCAGACCTTAGGGTTTTAAGACATATAAATATACATATATACACACATAACACATATATATGTGTATATACATGTAAATTATATATGAATACATGCACATACATATATTGCTTGCATACATGTATACTTCTATATATAATGGTATATATACATGTATTATAAATATATGTAATTGTATATATCTGTATACATATGTTTACATGTGGATATACATATGTGTGTGGGTATACATGCGTATATGTGTATATAGATGTATGTATATGACCATATATAGATGTATATAATAGTATATAAATAGAGGTATGAATATATATATGTGGGGGGGGTATGTATGTACATATGTCTGTGTCTATTCATTTAGATATAGATATAGATATAAATAGATATATAGATATAGATATAGGTAGATAGAGAGATAGAGATAGATAGATATAGATATAGGTAGATAGATATAGATATAGATAAAATCTATGCTGTATAATATTTCCAAGGCTCTTGTACAAATGGTTCTCAACTGGGGGCAATTCTGCCTCCCAGTGGACATTTTGGCAGTGTCAAGATAGTTGTGTTTATCACAACTGAAGGTGAGGGGTTGCTACTGGCATCTACTAGATAGAGGCCAAGGATGCTGCTAAACATGCTATTATGCACAGGACAGCCCTCAAAGCCGAGTTTTCTGGCCAAAATGACAATCATGTCAAGGTGGAGAAACCCTGCCTTACAGGTTTCTTTGCAAATAACAGCCACAACAGAAAACCCTCCAGTGTCCCCTGTGTTCCCAAGATTAGATTAATATGACTACACATTTGGTTATACGACTGATAATCACTTATATCAATTAACATGACGTTTTACAACTAGTACTCAGGAATGACAGTAGTGGATGATTTGGCATTAGGCACCAATGTCTTATCAGGGATAGAAGGCTGCATGGTATTCCTTTATCCACCGCTGAAGAGACCACCTCAGGGATAAACATGAATCAACACAAAGATGCAATCATGCTGCTCTCTGCCTTATGCATTGTGCTGTCTTAATTATGACTCATTTCTTTTGACAATAAGGCTAAAAAAATTAAGCAAGTTCAACTGAAAACACATTTGTTCCTCCTTCTAGTGAGCCTTTAACAATTACATGATTGAAGATCTGAGCTGTAGGTAGCTATAATTTTGCAGACTCGTTATATTATTTCTGGCTTACTTAAGCGTTGATTCATTTTGAACTGTCTGAGAGCTGAAAAGAAATCGTTGGGGAAAGGCTAAAAATATCTTTGAGTTTTCCTTCTATTGCTTCAATTTTATTTCTCTGATGTCTGTTCAAAATCATATTCTACGCACATAAGGAATCTAGAAATCTTCAAAAGGAGGGAAACTCTTCCTCTTTTCCCTTAGTGCTCTCAGACTTAGTGTCATTTGTGAATATACATGGGCAGGTTTAATACTCAATCATTTCCCAAATCTAATTTGACTGTCGAATGGGATTTAATTTACATGATGATACAATTTCTCACACCAGAAAGCATAGTAATGCCTTTTCTTCTGAGGTTAATGGTGATCTAGCTTAAAGCCTAAAAGATAATTACAAGGAATATGCTTCAGGTGACAAAGTACTTTTGACAATCCTAGACTATTGATAGCTTTTTAATTATACTTCTTTCCACCATAGGAGACTATATGCTTTCTGCTTAATAGTTTAAAGCCCTGCTGTTGTGTTTTTAAAATTAATTTCCATTGTAATCGACACTTTTAACCTACTGATACTCCTGGTGCCTGAAACTTCACCCTACCATCCTACAACCCCCGAAATGAAATGAAATTCTGGGTTACTATTTTTTTTTTTGGTCTATGAAATATAAAAGAGTATCAACCAAGAAATATGTAAATATTTATTGACTCTCTTGTCTCTTTTCTCACTTGATATTTTGTGACATATAGCAATTTTAAAATTTCAAGTAGTTTTGTTTTTAGGTGAGCGTTCATCACTGGAAAAGGGTATAATGCAAAAAAAGGTGAACAATCTAGGATTTAGCAAATTAGGGTTAATGGAAACACAACAAAAAAAAGAAGGAAATGTATTTTATGTAGAATCACTTATTTTTCTGCGTGTACCTAGATATTTTGCTAAAATAAATATATTTTTATACAATAATAGAAAATATTTTAAAACGCTAATATATTTCTTACTGTCTTTATCTTTAAGGCTGAATTAATCAAAATGTTAACCTTTTTGTTTCAAATTAGGAAAGTCTGATTATTTATTTCAACATGAATTTAGTTCTAACGTTTTTTATTGAAGTACAGTTGATTTACAATATTATATTAGTTTCACGTGTAGAACATAGTGATTCAATATTTTAATAGATTATACTCCATTTAAAGTTATTACATAATAATGGCTATATTTCCCTGTGCTGTACAATATATCCTTGCTGATTATTTATTTTTTACATAGTAGTTTGTTCCATTTTTTAGTTGATATTATTCACACAAAGTCAAACAGCCACGTGAAAGCTGAAAATTTTAGTCACATATCCAGATGTCTGACTATATTAAATCAAATAAATTTTTACTTTGGATTCTCATTTTGTCAGGATTATATTCTTCATTTCATAAAATCTATTCTTAGCACCTGCTTCTTCACTCAGAACTAAACTATGATTTGATAGGTTACATATATATTCTTTGTGGTTTTTATAAAGAAAATGAATTGCAATCTATTCCATGCCAGACTATGATGACAATCACAATATTTAGAGCTTAGCGATATTTATAATTTACCTGTTTTAACACCATCATTTAAAAGAAAAGAAAATTGATGCCCAAGACACAAAGTGCCATGTCCAAGACACAGTTATTTAGTAACAAGACGTAGGGAAGTCTGGTCACCTGACTCAGCATTCCACCATACCACTCATATTAATAAGACTATTATTTATTTGCCTGTCATGTGGTTTATAAACTTTACAATCCACTTTTAGTAATTAAATGACCAAAATAGAATTTTCAGATTTTACAAAGATAAAAGGTTAAAAAGCAGTAGAGTTCTACAATACTGAATCCAAAATGTTTCGTGTAGTATTCAGCATGGTTCCTAATTGCCAGGTCTTTAACTTCTCTAGGCTCCAAACTCGCATCAGCAAAATGGAGCAAAGTTTGAGGAGGGTTTTATGATATGATAACTACAATGTGGTTAGCACTTCTGGAGAGAGAGAGGGATTAGAAAATGTACAGAGGTTGGAAAACACTGGGCAGATTTAAATAGGAGGAAATGAAATGAATGCCTGACGTGTCTCTTTATTAGGTACCTACTATGTACCAATCACTGTGCTTGTTCTGAGGATAAGGATACTAAAGCTTTGGGTACACAGATAACTTGTTCAGTTCATTTAACTTATGTGGTTGAAAACAGAATTCAAAATCATTACTATGTTTTGTTCAAACAAGGTAAAACTGGAATAAGACTTGAAAGTGGGAAAGAGGATGGGAAGGACACAGTTTGTGAGTCCTTAAAAGTAGCAACAGTAAACCACTAAAGTTTTATAAGCAAAACAAAACAAAGAAGAGAGCTCTGAGGATCAGATTAGTATAGGAGAATGATAGTGGAGTATGTTAATAATCTAAAAAAATATTACTTTGATTACAGAAGAAAATGTAATAGGATTGTACAATAGAGTCAGGATAGTAAGGGAACTAATATGTTTTGATCAATACGAACTTTGCAGGCATTTAGCATACACAGATGGATTTTTAAAGAAAACTATAGAAAACTTCTTAGACATGCAATATTATACCCCCCAAATAAATCACTTACCCTTAACAAAACACATAGCTTGAAAGTGAAGGAAAAGAAATAGTTGTGAGAACTTTTGAAGAAAGAGAACTTGTTGACTGGCTAATAAGAAAGAACCACCTCACAAATTATTCGTCATGTGAATGGGTGGTTATAGGAACGTTAATTGAAATTAAACAAACAAACAAACATGAGTAGCAGGGTCTGGATTGTGTATTAGGTAAGAGAGGGAATTGAAAGAAAAGATGATGGAATATGTTTCTCTTTTTGATGGCTTTAATCTAGAATTCTAATTAGCATCCATTTAGTAGCATGTTTTTTAAAAATGAACTACTGAATCATGAATAGAGATAAGAAAAATCAGGGTTGAAAATATGTTTTAGAGTCAATTTCAAAAGAGTAGGAGTTGAAACTCTGAAAATAAATACATCACTGAGGGAAGAAGTATGTCACGTTAGAAACTGTTGTCAGAAACTGTAAGTGCCCGATTTTATGTGAAAGGAAAGAAAAGGAAACAAACAAACAAAAAAAGGAATGGTCACGAAGCAGTAAAACCAGGTTAGAGCTGTGTGACAAAAACCTTTTAAAGAAGTGGATGGTTCACTGTCAAATACTGGGAGCACAGACAATACAAGGAAAATCGACAGTTATTGGACATGGCTACCTGTGGTCATGGTTACTATCGTGAGTCCTGTAAAGGGGTGATGGCAGAAAGTAAGGATTGCAGAGAAAATAGGTGGTGAAGAATTAAAACTGGCAAGAGGCAGACCAGCAGTCCCCGAAGCCTATGTCAGAGCCTTAATTAATTTGAGAAAGACATTTTCACTGACCTATGGTGAAACTGGGTGGGGCGGGGGGATGAAAACAAATCATGAGAGTCTATGAATATTTATTTCCTGCTTTGGGGGTTTAAATCATTTTCTTAATAAAATTATAGTAATGAGAGATATAATCATGTTTAATCATTTTCTTATGGTAAAACAAAAATCTTGCAACTATACATTCACTCTCTAAATTTTCTTTTATAGATATTATTGGTCAACAGAATTCTAAAGTTATGTGGACTCAAGGAGAATATTACCTTTAAGGAAGAATAATTGTGGATATGAATGCAAGAAGGCAGTATCTAGATGAGGTGGCTGGGTTACTCTAGAGGTTTAAAAAATGGGGGGAAAAGTAAAGAAAAATACTGAATATTTAAAATAGGAGAACTAGTTAATAGATATTTAAAGGAGGTAAGAAGGAATGACATAAAGACAAAAGATAGAAATATTAGCTCCAGAAAGACTGATAGTTAATCTTTGAGGCAGGAATTTGATGAAATTGATGCCACAATTTATTGTATGTCCTCGTCTTTCCACAAGGTATTTTCCTTTTACTTAACATCCACATAGAAACAGAATGTGAATAAAGCTTAAAGTGAGAAATAAACCTTTTGCTATGAATACATTTGTGTGATGAATATAATTAAAGATGTATTCAATAATACACGATTCTCTCCCAGTAAGATAATACATATTGCATTCCAGATTTATCTGATTTTAAATGTGGTAGTTCATGGCTATGTTTGTTATTGTTCAATCTTTCAAGTTCCCATATATTGTAACAGCCTGGCACATGGTAGCTGCTCAATAAATATTGTGTTGAATTATAGAAAAATATTTGTAAATTGTCCAGTGTGAAGCAACAATTCTTTCTGTGTTCATTTATTGCTTACATGCTTCTGCCGTATTTTTTACTGTTTTTATAATTATCCTATTTTACCTCAAAACATGAACACGTGATAGCAGGGTCTTGCATTTCAATGGTTTACCATTTGTCATCTAAATGATTATGTGCTATCCATAAGATTTCCTCTGCCTTGGTGTGGAAAAGTTAAGGCCCTTTATGTGGCTGGAATGAGTTATCAACTGCTATTTATATATTTTATGACAAATTGTTTGTCACTTTCTCTGATTAAATATGCCTACAATAACATTGTTTTGAGCATTCTTCTTAAGTTACAGTTGATAACCAAGGGGGGTAAGGGGTGTGGTGGGGGTGTGATGAATTGGGAGATTGGGATTGACATATATACACGTATATGTATAAAATAGATAACTAATAAGAACCTGCTGTATAAAAAATAAATAAATAAAATAAAAGTCATCAATCAATCAATCAGTCAATCATGCTGTCTCCTTTTCCTGGAATGATCATGCCATTTTCTAAATAAATATCTCCCTTCAGGTGGAAATGAATAACCAGAAGTCAGCCATATTAGGATATAGACACTTAGACTCTAAACTTTATAACTTATGATGGAAGTGTGAATTGCAGTCAATCTATTTGTAATAACTTCCTTTACAGAATAAAAATTTATTCAAAATAATAAAAAGAATTTTTTGTAATAGAATTTTTCTGTGGTTCTTTTCACTTTATAACTTTTCCTATATTGTATATTTTTATCTTTAGATTGATTCTCCAAGAAAAAAAGCCAGCCCACATTTAATGCAGCTTCTGGTTTTGTCTGATTTCATCTAATTTAAATTGAAAAAAAAAACAGTACCAATACTGACACAAAATATGTCTCTTTTTTTCAGTTGCAAAGTCTGCATGAATTAGAATTTTATCTCTCTCAAAAATGTGCCCAGGCCCATACAGATAAATTAAAATACGGAACTGAATAGTTGCTGAATTAGTATTTATATCTAATGAAATTCCAAGCCTGACTCACACTTTTTCCTCAGAAGCCAGATTTGGAGCTTTCACTATCAAGACAAATGCCTAAATTCTTTACTTCACATCAGTTTCTAGATAGATATATCTATACATGTGTACTAATTGTCTGTAAAGATCTGGAATTTAATTAAAAGGCACAGTAGAATTCAAATTAAGTTATAGTTTTAGATTACATATTCCTGGGAACATTACAGCCTTCATATTGCTGGCTTTTCAGTGTTTCATAGAAAAGCTTTATTAAAAAGCCTTTAAAGTGAGATTAAATTAAGTTTAAATTGTGACTTACAGAACTCTTCCAGCTAGCCTGAAGCAAAATTACATCCAATTCAAAATTAGTAAAGAAAAAAAAAAACTTAGCAATCTCAAATCTTTTAACTGGTACTAACCCTTATTTCATTTTTAATTTCTACAATCCACAGAGAAATTAACCATATTGTATAGACTATCAGTTCATCTAAATCATTGAAGAGGAATGCCAAGTGTATGACAATGTGTGTAAGTACATGTGTTAACTCAATAATTTAGGAGTGGAAGGAAAAATCAGGTAAGTTTGCTAATTATAATTCAAGATTACCTAGGGATGTTCTTTGACTACTCATTTTTAATTATAGCACAAATCCAATCTGTCAGAAAATTATATTGCCTTATCTTCAATTTATATCCAGAAAGTGATTATTTCTTATCACCTCCAATGCTACTACTCAACTCTAGTTACCATTGTCAAATCCCTGCTTGATATAGTAAACTCCAACGAGACTCCCGTTTCTACCCTTCCCCACTACAACGTATTCTCAACAGTGTTCAGAGTGACGCTTTAGAAACCTGACTCAGGGCTTGGTGCTCCTCTGCTCAAAACTCTCCAGTGGCTTCCATCTTCCAGCTTCCCTAAGTAGTCCTTGCCTTTATCAACAACACCCTATAACATCTGACCCAGAATGACTTCCTGACTCCAACCTTCTCCCTTCCTGGACACTCTGCCCCAGCCAAACTCCAATCTCAGAACTCTTTCCCTGGCTACTCCTTCCTCCCCCAGTGCTCCTCTCCATATATTCACAGCTCTTCAAATTCTTGCTCAAACGTTACCTTTTCATTGAAGCATCCCTTGAACATTGGATTTTAAATTGTGATTTCCCCCCACTGCCAAAGTCTCCGATCCTTTTTCCTTCCTTTATTTTTCCCCTAGTCTTTATCCCTTTCTAAAACATATCATTTATTATGTACTATGTTTATTGTCTATCTCACCATCTGAGAATGTAATCTCCAAGAGAGCAATTTTTTTAATTTTGCTTACTGATGTATCCCCAGCACCTAGAAAAGTGTTGGGC
Organism: Physeter macrocephalus; assembly: GCF_002837175.3. Taxonomy (NCBI): domain Eukaryota; kingdom Metazoa; phylum Chordata; class Mammalia; order Artiodactyla; family Physeteridae; genus Physeter; species Physeter macrocephalus. The sequence continues at coordinate 49,331,702 of NC_041215.1, forward strand.
ATACAGGCTATCAAGGAACAAGGTAGGTACAATCAGAGGGCCATGGTGGTTCACAGGAGAAAACGGGGGATAATCAGTTCAAGAAATGTCAGAAACCTGGAAACAATTGAGATGGACCCTAAAGGATGATGGAAAAGTAGAGAGTAGGGGAGACCCAAAGCATGCTCAGAAATGTCTAGTTCCCTCAGGCCCTGGAGCACACATAAGGGAGAATTGGAAGATGACAGAGGCATATCGGGAGTATCTGGGATAAGGAGCTTATATTTCATATGTGTTTTTGTTTTATTTTTTTCCCTTGTAATAATCTAAAAGATAGCATACTAATAAGCACAGGCTACTACGCTGGTAAAACTGTTCCGACTGAACTGTGACTACAAAAGGATCTATCTAATTCTACCATCTCCTGAATCATTGTATATTTTCTGCTTTCTATTTGCTGGCTCAACTTTTATTTTGTGCTTCTAACCACAGAAAATGTTCAGTAAGTAGCTCAGCTAATTAGAACTTATTTTGAGCCTCTACATGAAATAGAATAACTAAAAAAATAAAATAAAATAAATAAAAAATAAGCCTCCCCAGTGTGTGAATTCTTGGTTTATGGTGTAGGTTTAATTAGAATTGGATTAGAATCAAGATCAAGGGTGGTCATACATCTTCTAATTAATTTCAGGATTTAGCATTTGAACTCTTATGCAAGTTCAGGTCAATTTTACTTTCTCGCTCTCTTGATTCTTGCTAGAAAAGCAAAGCAGCTAGTAAATGTTCATTCTAGACACTAATTGCAAAGTTGCAAAATCTACTTCCGTGAGTGACAGTGTAAGTACATCTGGCCTCACAAAATACAGCTTTCTCACTGCATTACTATAAAAAGTGATTGAATATTAATATCATAATAAATGCTAGCCTCATATTAACTTAGGTAAAACAACAACAACAACAACAAAGCTTTGACAATACAGAAAACACACGTTCTCCTTTGTTCTCTTTTGGCACTCTCATGTGAACCTTTCAATCTAAAGATGAAATGATTCACAAACAAGGACTATTATAAGTGAAACAAACAGTATTATTAGTGGTACTACCAAATACTCTCAAGTTTATTTACTTTATGTAAATTAAGTCTTGAATAGCTTTTCAGGACTTTTTTTTGTAATGTGTGTGTGTGTGTGTGTGTGCGTGTGCGTGTGTGTGTGTAAGTGTCACACACTGGGGAAACAAAGGCCCACAACAGTATGATTTGACTCTTTAAGCCCATGTTAAAATTCAGAGTAAATCAAGACTTCATTGATGAGAGGAAAAGTACTAGAAAATACCAGTTTTTGTTATACTTGTTTTACTCTTTCAAATATTGATACTCATAAACTATATAGTAGTTATTTTGTAAATGTCACAGTAACAAAATGGTCTCCATAAGGAAAATAGATACAAGTTTAACCTCTTGCTTCAAGGAGAGCTCTTATTATATATTTTGATACTTATGATTTGGTGTTAGTCTTAATTGGAGTATAGCTTCCTACAAAGAACCTCTAGTAATATATGATTTACTCATAAAAACTAGTAGTCCTATGGAATGCTGCAATGATATTTAACAGGAAAAATAGAATAAAATAAAAATTAACAAAGCTTCCTAAGTTTCACTTTGTGCAAGATAGAAAAAATATATATACTATCTATTTTCACATAAGGATGAAGAACATATTTAAATATTCTCAATCAGATGACCTGTTGTTTCACTGCATGATATTTGTCCTTGTTAAGCCCTGGTGCCAAAAGATTATTGCATTTTAAAGCTATTTCAAGGCTAAAAATATTCAAAATTTCTACTTCATAAAAATTTAAATTTTCATAAAGTGATTTACACTCTTAGAACACAAGGAGCATGAAACTAGATTCTTCTTATTACATTAGGACTTGTGAATGTCAGATCAGAAGTGTATATTTTGATTACTATTTTTATAGGAATATAATGAAAGTTCACTAGATAGTTCATACTTTTAAGAAAAGTGGGCCAATCCTCGACCAATTAAGCCATCTTTCTTTGTTTTTCCAAATGAGCAGGATAAAGAAGAGTGAAAAAAACAGACTCTAAAATGAGCTCTTTAAAACATAGTGTAAAAAAATCAACAATGAAATACTTTTCAAACAAGAATGGATAGCATAATCTCTTCTGTGTTTACACTTGAAAAGTTAATTGTATAAATTTGAAACACTTGCGTTTTATTATTACTTTTGCTTTGTTTTAAAAGGTGAGTAGTTTGTGTAAGAGGTGCATGTTGTTTTTAATGACGCATACTCAAAGGAACTAAATGAATTTAAGTGTGTGACATTCTAGGTACACTCCACAGTTTGCCTTTGTTTTTTGCAGGCTGTAGATAATTCTATAGAATATTTGCTCATTAAATCACGTTAAAAGTACTTAATAACTAAATTTCATAATTTTATTTTGCTGGGTCTAGACAACCACACTAAAGATCTGTGGAGGCCAGGCAGTGCAATGGTGCAAAAAGGCAGCACATCCTGTCAAAAGGATTGTCTCTGCATCAACTGCCAACTTGTTCTAGGCCTTTTGTTCAACAATCTCACTCTCAACCCAGTGTCAGACTTGAACTTCTCATTTGGATGTTTACCCTTGCCCACATTTGATTACACATAAAAGTTGACTCAATAAATATAATTATCTCTTCCCCAACCCAATGTCAATGTTGCACATTGGCCTATGACTACTTTTAGGATAATCCCTAATTTCTTGGTATTCAGGTTAATTCTTCATTGTATTTCCTTGTAGTGACTTTGTAACTCATTTCCCTGGCATGAAGTGATTGGTTCACGCTCATATGCTCACTCTTTTTAATAAGGTGATTTCTACTTTCTGTCTGAAGATCCCAGTAAAGCCATGTGTTTACCAAGAGCACGAGTACTGTAGAACATGGCAGACCTCTTCTTTGGTCCATTCTGCAAGAACACTCACATCTCGCGAGGTAAGATAAGCCAACTCATGCTAGCGGGTGGGCCAATGACTGGGTATAAAGGGAAGACATTAATTCTTCCAGGATCATTCACATTTTTTTTATTGAAGTAGAGTTGATTTCCAATATTATATTAGTTTCAGATGTACAACATAGTGATTCAATATTTTTATAGATTATATTCCATTTAAAGTTATTACCAAAAAATGGTTATATTTCCCTGTGCTATACAATATATCCTTGTTGCTTCTCTATTTTATACATAGTAGTTTGCATCTTTTTCTTTAATCTTTATTAGAGTATAATTGCTTTACAATGTTGTGTTAGTTTCTGCTGTATAACAAAGTGAATCAGCTATACGTATACATATATCCCCATATCCCCTCCCTCTTGCGTCTCCCTCCCTCTCTCCCTATCCCACCTCTCTAGGTGGTCACAAAGCACAAGCTGATCTCCCTGTGAGAAGCAGCTGCTTCCCACTAGCTATCTATTTTACATTTGGTAGTGTATATATGTCAATGCTGCTCTCTCACTTCGTCCCAGCTTAAACATCCCCCTCCTCGTGTCCTCAAGTCCATTCTCTACATCTTTGTCTTTATTCCTGTCCTGCCCCTAGGTTCCTCAGAACCTTTTTTTTTTTTTTAAGATTCCATATATATGCCATTCACATTTTAACATGAGACAACTAGATGCACAATGACTTAATACAATGAATGGTTCACTAAGAGTGAAATTCCAGGCACAATGGGAAGCTAAGGAAAACATAGTTCGATGCTGGGATGCAGATTTAGCAGATAGTTCTCACATCTCATGTAAGTAAATATTTTTCTCCTTCTGATGTGTGCCAGTCTACCCCTGCCTCTCTAGAGGATTTTATATGGCTATCAAGTAGATACATTTACCCCCTTTTTCCTCTAGGGTTGGTTTCCATTTTTATAATAACATCATTTCTTCTCTCTAACAAGCCTTTCATACAATATGTATTTTGAGATATACTCTCAATCTTTTAACAAAACAGAATATGCCCACATATGATCAATTGAATATAAATTCCATTTTGGTCCATGCTATCAGGCAGCTGTGAAAACAAAGCAAAAAAGTGTATGACTGTTTTTAGCCTCACACTGAAGCTGTGAATGGAAGAGGTTTGTCAACTAGTCTTGGCACCAGTATAAAGAGCTCAGCTCATGACACACTATGCTAGGAAGTAAGTGATTATAAGACTCAGATTATCATTTGGTGTAACCATTGAAATGTACTTAGTTCCTGATTGTAATGGTATGAGAAAGAAGTTATTGTCATCCTTGTTTTAGTTGATAAAATTCTAGTCTCCTTTCCACGCGACAGATGCAATTCCTGGTTTTATATAGAGAGGGATATAATTTATTTTGGACAAGTTTAGCTCATTTTATTATTTCTTCAGGAAGTTATGTTTTTGTTTATATGGAAAGACTGATAAATATCGTGACGACTGACATCAAAGCCAAAGAGAAACCACACTAACCAGGGAAGACCTCGCTGGCCCCTTGAAGCTGTCGGCCAAAAATGGCTCCAAAATCCATTTTGCAAATGGCCTGTACTTTCACTACAAACATACTGATTAGAAATGACACTTTCAGGGCTTCCCTGGTGGCGCAGTGGTTGAGAGTCCGCCTGCCGATGCAGTGGACACAGGTTCGTGTCCCGGTCCGGGAGGATCCCACATGCCGCAGAGCGGCTGGGCCCGTGAGCCATGGCCGCTGAGCCTGTGCGTCCGGAGCCTGTGCTCCGCAATGGGAGAGGCCACAACAGTGAGAGGCCCGTGTACCGAAGAAAAAAAAAAAAGAAATGACATTTTCAGATGCATCATGTACAAAGGCAATAGCCATATTGTTTTACAAAAGAGCAGTTATAGAATGGAATCAGTAGAATCTAAAACCTATATTTTATTCTGAGTAGATTCATTTCTAAGAGGTTAGTCATACCAAAAAGCAAAACAAAAACTAGGTAATAGAAAATATTAATGACACAAGGGTACTATCTACATAATGATAGTACATAGTGAATTCCTGTGAGAATGCAAGCATGTTGGGTAATTCTGGTGCCACCAAAAATGGCATAATACCCCAAAACCACTTATATATACTTTCAAAGACACACATAAATAAAAACATTGTAACCAATACAAGTTTACTGAAATAAGCTAAAATGCTCCTCAGGTTATTATGATTGAGAATTGAGAAAAAATTTCATACTTTCAAAGTACTAGAGAAAACATATGTTGAGCCTAAGACAAACATACATTTCTGATTTTACCTGGTGCAAAGTTATTGGCTCTTTGAACAAATTTTACTTCATCTTTTCTGATTATCGGGCCAGAGTAGAAAAAGGTTCCCTGAACCCAGAGAGAGAGTGCCAGTGTCTCTTTCATCCCCCAGCCATCCAGCAGCTCAGTCACAATCCTTAGACTTCATAGTCACTGCTACAATGTCAGATAACCCCTTCAACAGGGCTTTCCAGAACATGGTGACTGTCCAACAGACCTCTATTCTAGTGGTATTTACACTCCTTTCTCTTTCCATATAGGTCATTTACAGGGTATTGAGCAGAGTTCAGTGGATGTATGCATATGTATAACTGATTCACTTTGCTGTACAGCAGAAAGCAACACAACATTGCAAATCAACTCTATTCCAGCAAAATTTTTTTTAAAAGGTTAAACTCCTTTCTCAGCTAAGCCTCACATTTCAACAATTTCAACAATTTAGGGCATTGGTTCTTAATTTCAGCTTGTAGAAACACCTAGAGGACTTGTTAACTCACAGATTGCTGATCCCATCCCAGAGTTTCTCATTCAGTAGATCTAGGATAAGGCACCCCCAAAATTATGGGGCGCCATCATTTCTCAGGTAATCCGGATGCTGTTGATCCAGGGATCACACCTGAGGAACAAATGCCTTAAGACCGAGTTTCTCTAACTTCCTTTACTTTCTTTGTATGCTTGTCACATCAATAGTCAGCTGAACTCTTTTTTTTTCCTAATTTGTATTTTGCTCCTGAGCTAGAGAATTTTACAGAAAAAAACAAACAGAAAAATACTAAACCCTATTTGCTTGACCCTCTACAAGTTCATATTAATTGAATTCCCAGGTTTTCACTGCTACTCTATAATTTGTTTTTTCCTTTCGATTTGATAAACTGTAATTCTTCTGATACTTCTCTATAAAATTTATACCTGCCTCCTGAATTCACATTTGGATGCTTCATTCCTCCACTCAGTTATTCAACAGCTATTATAAAGCACCTACTAAATGGAGAGAAAGAGAATACAAGCAGTATTCCTATTATAATAGGGTTTTTACATTCCAATTGAGGAGACAATAAAACAAAAAATGTTAAATATAATGCCAGGTAGTAATATGTGTGAAGAAGAAAAATAAAGCAGGGAAAATGGGTGTTTCTTGATATGCTTCTAATTATACACTTTCTTTTTTCCTAAAAGAAATTTTCCTATTTCTATTACTGGGTACCATTATTATCTTGTCAGTCACGACCTCCCTCCCAGCCCCCAATCCCAAACACCTCCCCCACTCAGTCAGCATGTAATTTCTACTTCCACATAATTTTTTCTACCTGTAGGTTTACTATTACCATTTTTGGTCAATTTTTTGGTAATCTTTTTCTAGGAGCTGTTTAATAGCTAACCTTCACACCATAATTTTCTGCAGGATGTACTTACCAAAAATAATGCTTTAGGATCATGGTGTTACTCCGTCAGCATATCAACTCTATGAGGAAAGTACTTTTATTATTCCTATTTAGAAATGAGGAGACTAAAGTATTTAACTAAGTCATAGAACTTTGAATCCAGGTAGTATGATACTAGAACCTGGGCTTTTAACAATAGTATAGTAGTGTGGTATTAACTCATTAAGAGAGTGCAATACAAAGGACTATGACAGCAGGAAGAGGAGGATATGCACTCCTCCCAGTGGACTTGGGAAGGTTTTATCAAACAGGAGTCACCAGGGGTAGGTCTTTTGTTACTTGGTAGCTTGAGTGTGTCTCAGGTTAAACGCCTATAAAAGACAAATCCCTTCCTCTCAGAGGAATGACGTTCACATAGTGTGTGTAACAATATACTGATGAATTGATTGGTTAATTGATTTTAATAACATCTAAATAGAAAAAAAGCTTTATATACTATGATGAGAAATGCGCTGCATTTTCTTAAGCATAAGGCTAAAACAGATATAGAATTATAGTGATAACATGGACAAATAGATGCGACTTACTGCCTGGAATCTTCCATAAATTTCTACTATCCATTGCCAACATATCTACATAGAGTGAACTGGGTGAGCCGAGCTCTCACAAAGGTGAGAAGAGACAAAGAGACAAAGGAGACATTGACTAGATCTGAGAGTCATTTGGTCCATGAAACACATTCAAAGATAAAGAAGATCAACATTTCAAACCCTGTCCAAAAACACCCTCACACTTTATTTTTGCCTGTTTCTTGGGAACTGTGAAGCCACTGCCACCTTTAGAACATAGCAACAGCTGTGCAAACTTTGGTAGAAGTTGATTCACATTTTTACTTCCATTTTAAACTTAAAGAACACATCTGTTAAGATATGAGTTTTATGCCTGTGCTTCAATCAAGTTGTACCATTTTTCGCTCAGCTTACATACAGAACCATGCTGAGACACTGAAAAGAAAAGCCCAATGTCACATTCATTGTTTTGAAGGATATTTCCTGGGACCAGGCCTGCCAGGTGATGTCATGATGGTCCTATTCCTGAGAGAATGAATCTGTGTGATAAATAACACCTTGGGTCTTTTCCAAATCATAGTTTTTATGAAATATATTAGAATACATATACATACACACACACACACACACACACATACACACTTCTTCAATCCCAAAGAACCTCTGGTGACTAAAGTTAATAAGCTATATTCAATTAGGTAAATTTTCTGAGAGGCTAACTTAAAACCCTTTTCCCCCGATGGTGAAGTGAATTGGCATTTATGTGATAGCTAAATGAATAAAAAGTCCTTCAGGCAGTATAGACTATATTTTGGTAGGAATGGGGAGAGTGCTACTTTCTGAAGGGTATAGCCCAATCTTAGCTTCAATGACAAAATTGCAGAGAAGATTAAAACAAAATAGCTTGAATATTTACATAAAAATATAAATATGCTTTTGTTTTCAAATATGTAGCTCCTGGAGCTGTTGGGGCCAGGAATGGGTTATTTTTCATATTTCCTCATGGTATGTCTTGTCCTCCTCATAAGAAGAATTGCCTTTTTCCTGTGACAGGGAAAGAGAAACATGAGCACAGAGCCAAAATTCCTCAAGCTGACAGCAAGTATGACTTTTATGGGTGCTACCAGAATATGATCTATTCACTTAGCAGCTAGAAAAGATTTTGTAATGCATACCAGATTGTGAAAGGTCACCCTTGCTCTGAGGAAACAGCTGAGGGGAATCTGCATGTGCTTTGTGTGCAAAACATGAGGAACATATATCTGACCACGTGAGCACTGCTTCCCATAGACAGTGGTCAGACTGCTGTAGTCATCTACTGTTGAAGCATATATGCAAATCCCAGAATTGAAAAAACCCAAAAGACTATCCAGTCCAATCTTTTCATTTTATAAATGAAGAAATTCAGATGTGTAAAGCTTACTCCTTTTCCAAATACTATGCTAGAAATACGTGGGAAAGCAAATATTAGAACCCAGCATTCCTCATTTTTTATTTTTTTTGATCTTTCCATTACACTTTCATGACATATACTGATAGTATATAAATATGGAGATTGCATAGTAAATATTAGAGGGAGGACATATTTCCACCTTTCTCTGTCAAGAGAATGGGACAAAAAAATATGAATGGGATGTCTACTACACCATGAAACAGACTAACAGTAGCTGACCTTTATCAAGTGCTTGTTATGTGCCAGGCCCTGTTTTAAATCTCTCATAGGCATTTATTCATTTATTCCTTCAATAATCCATTGAAATAAGTAGTATCATTACCAGTTTTTAGATTAAAAAACAGGGAGGGGCACACAGGCTAAATAATGTCCCCAAGACCACATAGTTTGAAACTAGTACAGAGTTTGCATTGTAACAGTCATGTAACACTCTTCCTAGGTCCTTTGAAATAGATACCAAGAGTGACAACATCTCTTTCATTTGAAATCTATAATTTTCCTCATTGACTGAGAGTAGCTGTCTTTTCAGGAGTCTGGGTTGGATTATGTAGACAGGTACCTGTTTTAGTTTTGGATTCATTATTTCACTCTTGGTTAATACTGACTGAGTAGATTATGCCTCATTGTATCACTACTTAAAACACAGAACTTTCAAAAATTATAAATTCATATTAACCCTAAAAATCTATATAATCATTAATTCAGTCACTAATTACTGAGTCCCTATTATCTCTAGGGATCACTCCTAGTCCATGAGAAAAAACAAAGAGTACTCTAGTCCTAAAGGAGAAGGACAGAGGGGATATTTTGCCTGGTTCACTTTTTTAAAACTTTACATCCAATAAAACTTTCTCTTTTTGGTGCATAATTCTAGGAGACTGACAAATGCACGGGGTTGTGCTAAACAACCAGAATAAGTAACACAATCAGAATAAATAACAAATCTATTATCTATAGTTGTGTTGCCTCTTTGCAGTCAGCACTCCTAGTGCCCCCAACCCCTGGCAAACACTGATCTTTCATTCCTGTAGTTTTCCTTTTCTATTAGAATGTCATATAAATGGAATTACAGAGTATGTGGCATTTTTATTCTGGCTTTTTTCATTTAATGCATTTGTGATTTGTTGTGTGCATGTATCAGTAGTACATTGCTTTTAAACCTGGGTACTATCCCATGGTATGGATGGAACACTCTGTTTACCCATTCACCAATTGAAGGACATTTGGGTTGTTTCCCATTTTTGGTACTTATGTACAAAATCACTATAAACATTCACATACAGATTTCATATTAACATAAGTTTAATTTCTCTTAGGTAAATGCTTAGAAGTGGAAATTCAGGGTCATATGGTAAGGGTAATTTTAACTTTATAAGAAACTGCCAAGGTATTTCCCAAAGTGGCTATTACATTATGCACTTTCACCAGCAATGTATGAGAGTTTCAATTTCTCCATGTTTTCACAAGCACTTGGTATTGACAGTTGTTGTTTTTTTTTTTATTCCCAGCCTTTCTAATAGGTGTGTAGTGGTACCTCAATGTGGTTTTAATTGTTATTTATCTAATGACTGATGATACTGAGGATCTTTTCATGCCCGGATATTCATCCTTATATCTTTTTTGGTGAAGTGCTGTTCAAACCTTTTGCTCGTTTTTAATTGGGTTGTTTTCATATTATTGGCCCATCCACTTTTGAACTCCCTCATTTATCACTGGCAATGGCTCAATTCTTGGATGACTCTGCTTCTATTGTTCCTACACTTGACTAATCATCATAATCACCTAGAGAACTTGTTAAATACAGTTTTGAGGCTCTATCTCAGAGTTACCGAATCAGAATCTTCAGAGGCTGAGTCTCAGAAATGGGAAAAAAACAAAAAAAACCCTCCCTATGTTGAAATACAAATGTATGACAAGATATCATTACATTCCTAATAGAACAGCTAAAATCTTTATTAAAAAACAATGTCAATATCAAATTCTGGTGAGGATGTGAAGAACCTTTTCTGGAATTTGAAAGGTATAAGTGAATAAATGTCCAAATCTTACTGATTTTATGCATCTCAGAACTTAATGAAGACTTATTTTATCTTATTCTTAGAATGACACAATCATAGAATGACAGAGCTGGAAAAGATATAATACATTCACTCTCAATTTATTTTCTTATACAAACTAATAAACAAACTTGGGTCCAAAGAGGTGAAGGAGAAAAAGCTCCAAGAGAAAAAGCATTTAGTTAAAGTAAATGAAGGGAGGCAAAAAATGAAACACCTGCCCTTAATCCAGAGTTGTTCAGAAGTTACTCTGGAAATGTCTCTCATTTTCAAAGCCCTCAACTCCCAATATTTTTTCACCATATTTGAAGCTTTAGAAACCCTATCCTATTTTTCTTCAATACTTTTTATCCCACAGAGCATCTTTTTGATAAACTCTAATCCATACTTCCCTAACTTTAGATTCCTGTTGGTTTCTGAAGATTGTCCCATTTGTATTTTTCTCTTTTTTTTTTTGTTCTCAAAGCTAGTTGCTGTAATTAATTTCTGTTGAAACAGAAAGATTAAAGAGGTTGAATGTATTAGAGCTTGAAATAAAGACCTCTTCTTTACTCAAATGGCTAAACACTGACTTCTTTAACTTATTTCTTTCCTATCCATTTTTTACTCCCTCCCACTACCTTTGAAACATACTCATAATCAGTTCTTTATAGAAAGGAATCTGCATGTTCTGCTTGTGTTTTGATTTAATGTTTGAATTTTAATGCATCTGTACGGAGTGTACACGTTTCCATATGTGTTTTTCTTTTTTTTTTTTTTTTTTTTTTTTTTTGCGGTACGCAGGCCTCTCACTGTTGTGGCCTCTCCCGTTGCGGAGCACAGGCTCAGCGGCCATGGCTCACGGGCCCAGCCGCTCCGTGGCACGTGGGATCTTCCCAGACCGGGGCACGAACTCGTGTCCCCTGCATTGGCAGGCGGATTCTCAACCACTGCACCACCAGGGAAGCCCCATATGTGTGTATTTCTTACATGGTAAGTCCTTGAAGGTGGTGACTGGGTAGAATGCAGCTCTGTAAGTCATCTTGAATAAAACCAGTTGCAGTTATGCTTCTCATCAACGTTATGAAGACATACAACAATAAGTCATATTAAAAAGCAGTCAATATTTGCTTCTCATGTCCATTAAGGCAAGAAATGTGAATTGAAAAACCGCTGCTAAACATATTAATGGTTGTAATTTAAGCAAATTTATGGAGTAGACTATTAGAGGGCTTACATATTTAGTAATGATTTTCATCCTTTGCTCATTATATAAAACTTTAAGTGATAAATGGCCCTGGAATATTTTCACAATTAAGTTGATACTGAGAAAGCAGTGAAAATGAGATAGCTGATATCTGGGGGCTAGAATATTATGAAGGAATATTGTGAAAAGCAGCATAAGCTTTAGAGGTGTAAAGCAATCTAAATCCTGAATTACTGAATTTGACCTTCCGGAGCACATATTGAAACCAGGGACCCAGCTAATAAAGGCACAGGATAGATTTGTGTCGGGGATGGAGTGGGGTACAAGGCAAATATAGTAAAGTTATTTGTGTAAGATTTTTATTAGAGATGATATGCCTGGGACTCATGACCTAGAGAAAAATCACTCTTGATGGTGAGGGCAGGCATTGGTGATATTAGTTATCTTGAAATTGGGGCTGGTTGTTCTAAATATTTAGTACTAAATATTTGGTACTAAATATTTAGTACCAACCAGTGTCACTGAAGTACTTTAGCTTTTTCCAGCCACAATTTATTAGATATTTGAAATCCAAATGTCCCTCAGTCCCACTCAAACCACTCAAACCTATTTTTACCTCAGCTGATGTCACAATTTTGTTCTTATAGACCTGTCAAAGGCAATTTTTTAAGGTTGCAGCATAATTTCAAGCTTTTCGCGTTATTTCTTACACCACCACATATTTTCACTCTGAGTCATATACTTTAACTGTTTGTCATATATGTGCTTTTTACAAGTCTGCATACCAGTCTTCTGTTTATTCTGTTTCTGTGTTAACCTTACCCATTATATGATATGACTTTTTTGTGTGTGTGCTTAGAATGAGATAAATGTGCCCATGCGAGATAGACTGACAGACACATACCATAAATCACTGGAATAATTTGTATTCTCATGTTATTGCTGAACTAAATACATCTAGAAAAAGCAGATGTATTTGGAGAAAAGCTGATTTTCCTTATTCATTGATAGGATTCACTTAGTGTATTGGCTTTCTCAAGAAAAGTGACATATTGTCAACTGTTCTTCCTATTTCCCACAACTGCTTTCCCCAATTCTCCTTCTTCCATTATTCAGCATCTACCACAGGCTGAATCGTGCCCCTGAATTCATATGTTGAAACTCCAAATCCCAGTACCTCAGCCTATGAACTTATTTGGAAATAGAGTTGTTGCAGAACATGGAGGGCCCCTAATTTAATATGACCGGTATCCTTTAAAAAAAAAATGCCATATGAAGAGACAGACATGCACACAGGGAGAATGCCTTGTAAAGACTGGAATTGCCCTACCACAAGCCAAAGAACTGCCAGATGCTAGGAGGAAACTTGGAACAGATCTTTCCCTAGCACCTTCAGAGGGAGCATGGACCTGCCAACACCTTGATTTTGGACTTCTAGCCACAGAACTATGAGAATAAATGTCTGCTGTTTAAGCCACTTGGTGTGTGGTCCTTTGTTACCAGCACCCATGGCAAACTGACAGAGCATCTAACCAAGATTCCTACAAAAGTCAATAGATAGGCACCAACTCATCCATTTCCTCCTTCCTGGCTATTGCATCTTCTGTAGCTTCACCTGCTCCGCCCTCCTGTTTGAATGCATGTGTTAATCCTTCTATCCCATGCAAACCTCTCCACCATTGCTCTTTATCCCGTCCTTTCCCATCAATTCAGTTCCTATTTCTGAATTAGATATCACCAATCTCTTAATCTCGGCTGAATCCTGTCCCTCAGCCGATAACCGTGGTCAGGTGTTTGCCAATTTAACAGCTGGAGAGAGTGACCAAGGCTTGCTGCTGCTTCTTAGCATTTTATGAAATCTGGTCTTCAGCCTTCTTACCTGTGGAAACTATTATCCTAAACATCATCAGCCACGTAATTATTTAGTACAAAACAATTTTAACCATCTTCTTACTCTTTTGTCTTAAATTTTTGACCCCAAAATATGTCTTTGGTGATCTCTCTCTTTTTTCTTCCTTCCTTTCTTTCTTTTTTTGTTTTTGTTTTTTGTTTCGTTGTTGTTGTTGTTACAAAAATTACATCTCTACATACAGGGCTTTGAGCCCTACAGCGCAGGGCTCTCCTTTGTGGAAGACGCTGAGGCTTCTTGGGGTAGGACCCATCTTGGGTCATCTCTGCATTCAGCTCAACGTGGCTTAGATACAGGCTGCAGAAGACTGGAGGCAACGCAAGACTGGAGACATCATGCCATCCCCCCTTCTTCCCATTCTCTCAGCTGCTGGCTGATTGATAATGAGCTTCTTAATTTTTAACACTATTCTGCATATGATTCTGTCTGCTATTCTTCTTTAAGGAATATCTTCTTACCTGACTCCTATAATACTACTTGACCAGGATTCTCTCCCGACTTTTTATGGTATGCGGGCCTCCCTCTGCTGTGGCCTCTCCCGTTGCGGAGGACAGGCTCCGGACGCGCAGGCTCAGCGGCCATGGCTCACGGGCCCAGCCGCTCCGCGGCACGTGGGATCCTCCCAGACCGGGGCGCGAACCCGCGTCCCCTGCATCGGCAGGCGGACGCGCAACCGCTGCGCCACCAGGGAAGCCCTCTCCCGACTTTTTAAACTACTTTTTTTTTTGTACCTCATCCTTACCTCAATGTTTCTCAATCTTAAATGACTAGGAAAATATCTCAGTTCCTTCCAGCTATGAGATCTGGCCACCATCCTCGGCCCATTGAGAATCATTACAATCCCCAGATGCCAAGATGTTCCCAATTTAATTCCTATAATTTGTGTGACAAATTTTTTTTCTTTTGAAATATAACATAATACAATATTTAGTAGGATCATTTAAACTATATTCCTCCAGAAATTGGATATTTGCCTGACTTCCTCACCCCACAATTCTATCTTAAAGATGTGTTCAGTCCTTTTACTAATACTCTTGAACTTCTTACTGTAAGTACTGAAGTAACTACTTCTTACTTTATCTTCTTTCTCTGTGGCCTGTTTCATCTATTTCCATAGACGCATTATTATATATTTCATTATTCCAGACAGCCATTATGGATATATAGATATCGGATATATAGATATCAATATATACATATATGCCTATAACTATTTTGTTTGAATACATTGTTTTCTCCTGGAATCCATTCCTTCCCATCTCCCTAACCCCACACATTTCCTCTTTGCTGTCAAAGCAGAGATTGGTTAGGGTGTCGGCCCTCATCCAAGCAGTTAAACGGCCAGAAAAATAACCTGACGTAATCCCAGCTCCTTTGGTACAACATAATCTAAACGATCCTGGTTGTTTCATTCTCCTTCTACAAACTGGTTTAGGTAGGGGCCTGTGTCCCAGTCATGACAATGAGATGAGATTTCCTCTTTGAAGACAATGAAGAAGCTTTTCCACTAATAAAGTCAAATGGCAGAGGGGAATTACACCAAGGTCTGATACGGAATTAAGGCAGGTTCCCAACCTTAAAACACCTTATTCTATAATAATTACTCCTTTCATTGTTAAAACCATTTTATCTGGTTATCTGTCACTAGTAGCCAAAAGTATACCCCTCAAACAAGATGCTTTCACCTGAGTTCCAGACTCATATTTGCAAATATTCGTTTTCTGGTTTGATCACATGTACCTCAAATATACATACTGTTCAATACATATATGGTTCAAAAGAGAACTCCCTTTGTTTCATCACCTCAACCTGATCTTCTGCCTGAGTTTGGTTTGTGTGTTTGTCTTGAAATTACAGTCACTAATGTCCCCAAATCCAGGCCAGGAATTTGGAGTCATCTCCACCTCCGTTACACTGCATTTCCCAGGTGGCCACTGAGTCCTGATGAGTCTAAATGCAAAATGTCAAATTACCTTCCTTCTTATAGTTTTACCTGGAATCTTTGTGTTTCCTTGCCACCTAGTTGTTGCTTATTGAATCAGAGGTGTGCACTGCTTTCACATTCACGCTTCTCAAACATTAACAGTTTTAAAAATCTTTATGAAAAGTATTATTATTACCAGTTCCTTTTTTTCCTGTTGCTTTTTGGAATGAACTATTGATGCTATAATATCCGATTTGCTTATGAGCCCGCCTTCTTGCTTAATCTCTTAAGTGTATTCATACATACTCCAGCTATAGCTGTCTTCTAATCATTCCCTAAATATGCTGTGGGAACAAGTATGCTTTTATTTTACTGTTCCCTCTGTGCATAATATAATGCCTTTCTTTTCCTACTGAGCTGACAAAATCCACTTTTAGTGGTTCCTCCTGTGTAAACACTTTGGGACACACTCCCTAGAAATGGAATTAATAATTCTTTGCAGAAATATTATTTCATTCATACTGCAAGCATATTATGTATCATTTGTATCTTTAAATCTTAAGTGATTAATCATTGTATTTTAAATGTTCTTGAATTGAACAATTTTGTTGATAACTCCTAAACAGATCATGGGATCTTTATTATTGGAATACAAAATGATTAAATAAATATTACGTTCAAAAATTTAAGAAACCATAAGTGAACTTACTGTGATGTTAATCAATAATATTTATAACGGGTAGCCACCTACACTATAATAATAGTAGAATAGGGAATATCTCATATAATTACAGTAACTATAAGCTTAGCAGTGTTTATCAAATAGTAGCTCTTCAATAATTTTTTAAATGATTTCTTCCAGATTTATGTGTTAAATACATTGCATTTGGAAAAGCTGCAAAATTATTTAAGAAAATAAACGATTTATTGGTAGAAGAAGGATATTTGATACAGAAATGCAATTAAATAACCATGGATGAGTAAAGATCTAAAATCCATTCCATTCATTTACCAATAATTTAAATGGGTAGGGTGTACTGTAGTACTCCTTTCCAGTGATACAATTAATGCCATCCATAAACCAACAACAGGTGGACAAATAACATTCAGCATTTCCTTTTTATATCCATTTTCTTTAGTTTGATATGTTTTCCCAAGAAAAACATCCCAGTTACATATTAATCACAAGACTTTGATGCTGAATTGAATCAGCTTCTTTGTACAGCATGGCAGGACACCCATAATGGCTTCCTCCCCGCCTGTGGGCAATGGTGCAGGTTCTACATTGAGAACCAGGGTGGCAATACTCCAGCCACTTCAAGGAATTTTCCCAGCCCAGGTGGTTCTTAAACTTGGCTGCTCATCAAAACCACCAGTGGGGTTTTAAAGAAATACAGGTGCCTGGGCCCCAATTATCAAGAGAAGCTGATTTCAGGATTCCTGAGTAATGGAGCCCACTAATGAGTTTTAAAACCTCCACGGGTTTTAAAACCTCCACAGATGCTTCTAATGTGTAGCTTGCCCTGGGAAGCACTTATAACACTTAAACTTGACATCTCGACTTTCCTTTTGAAGTTGGCTTCTTTATCATAATATGTGGTCAGGATAACCCCACTGCTTATGGGTTTTGCTTCTGTAACTCATAATTAGGTCTAATTGTTTTGGTGACAGTGTCATCTCTGGATTTGTCTTTCAAATGTCCTTTAACCCCTTGCTCTGTAATCCACAGGCCAATTCCACCTTTTTCCCAAATCAATTCCCAAATAACACAACATTACCCAAGGAACACCGCCCTAGACCATCCCTTGATAATATTTCCTTTCTAATCTGCCCTCATTAGAAGCAAAAATGGTGAGCAAAAAAAGCAAAAAAAGCCTTCAGAATGTGTTTGTCTTCTGCTCAGGGACTATTTAATGTCACCTGTCATCAGACAGGGAGAAGCCCAAGAATTTCATGGCCAACTTAAGGAAGAATGTTATGTCGACCACTGAAATTTTAAAACATAATTCTCAGTGAATAAAGATAGTCCGGGGGCTCAGTCTTATAAAAAGATATTTTTGAAGAACTACATTTATTTTCTCTTACTCTCTGGACACAAGCTCTTAATACTATATTTATTAGTTTCTCTTTACCCGCTATTTTGAATGCCTAAATTCCTGTTTTTATACTCAATTGTAAGATGTTATGAAGTCTAAAAGATGCAAAAATGTGTATAGTCTTAAGATTCTCAAAATTTAAAATTCTCATTAACCAAAGACTGTTGTAACAGTTTCCCTACAATCTTCTTATAAATTAAAATCTGTTCCACAATTTACATATTAAATTTTCTTTCAATAAAGTAATAACAGTTACATTTAAAATGGACACCACTGCTGTCATGGGTTAACTGTGAAACTTGGAAACTTTCACAGAAACAACATACATGTACAACTACCTTGGCAAAATCCTTGATATAGCTGTTTTAATCACACAGGTTCAAACTGTTAAATTCACTAAGTATTAGGTATAGTCATGTTTTCCTAACGAACAAAAATAAAGATTCATAACCCATTGTGATACTTCCATTGTATGTTCTGCAACACAGATTGCTACTACATAGCTCCACAGATTTTTTTAAATACAAGGACATATTTAAACTCATAAACTGTGCTTGCTAGCTTGGCAAGGATGTTGGGTCACACAGATTACTATATGTAACTATGACATGGATTAAAAAAAAGACTCATTAATGCCGATAGGCATCAGGTTTTTCCTTTTATTCCTTTGTTCATGTTCACAAGTGCCTAAAGTGGAGAGATGCTAAAAAAACAAACACAGAAACAAAAATCACAGGGCTATTTTGAATTCTGTATTCCTGGAGAAAAACAACAAAAAGAAGATTTATTTTGGATTCACTTCCATATTGCTCTCTCTTTCAGAAAGCTTGGCTTTCCAAGTTCATCTAGTGTAGCGGTTTTGGCCACTCTCTTATCCTCCAGGGAATGCTGGGAAATGAGTTACAAAGACCAAGCACCATGCACGTTGCGCTGTTTGTAAGTCTGGTTGAGAACGAAATAAGGATGGGGCACAGCTGCAGACACACAGCAGGTAGAGAATCACTTAAGAGATAACGGAAAGTAGCAGGATGATACGTTTAAAAGGAGAGAAAACGCTCAGAACCTGAGGTGAAACCCTGGAGTGACGACGAAGCCTAGAAGAGTAAAAGAAACACAGTACTTAAATTCCACCATGAAATCCCCAATCTGGAACAAGTAGGAATTGTAGGCTATTACTTACAATTAAAACATGGTGAAGTCTGGTGCAGAGGAAGTGACACTGCACTGTGAATGCAGCCATCTGAATTCTGGTTCCAGCCCAGTCACTGACTTACACGTCACTTAAAGGACGTTGTTTCACCTTTTTTGGTCCCATCCTTAAAATGACAGTGGTGGACTAAAAGTTTCAATTGTATATTTTCTACACTTCTACAGAGCATATCAGACACTTATTAGATAATATCCACAGGTTTGTAGCAGAAACTTGCAGTGGCCACATAATTTCCTGTGCAGCATCCCTGAACGCTGGTGTGAGCGCTCAGACTGTTCTGCACCAGTGGTAGAAGTCACCACCTAATGATACAGTGATTCTGCATCTGGAGGGCTCTTAGGTTTAACTGATATTCATCCAGTCGTTTTTACCCCTGGATCCAGTTCTATCCTCAAAACAATATAAAATAAATAAATTTCCTCTTCAGGTACTGAAAGCAGCATATTTGATCTCAGGTTTTATCTTATCTAGGCTGTGAACATTCTTGTTTCTTTCAGCTGTTGCTCATTTACATGATGTCGAAACTTGAGAAGCAAAAGGATTGCTGACTTATAAACAGGTCCGAGCTACTGAAATCTGTTTTAAATGGTGATACCCTGAATGCAATGAATGAAACAGAAGTCCCCAATTTTAAATAATTCCATGTGATTACTATCAAGGATGGCACAAGAAATTTCAGCTTCTAAGCACAGCTGCTAACAAACTCAGACAAAGAAAAGTATATGAAATTGAAATGACATTAACTGCTGATATTTGATGCAGGACAGTCTCAAGAGTTGGCAGTGATTATACAAAAAAAAAATAAAAACGGCACCAACAAAACTCAATAATTATAGGATCAGGCAATGTACTGAGTCCTTTACATTTTTTATGGCATTAATGGAAACTGGCTGTTTGATAAAATAGGTCATTCTCACGTGACATGGAAGGGCTGGCTCTCAGGGAAGCATGCTCTGCAAATCTGGAGTTAAACTGACTTTGGACAGCATTTCTTCCTCTATGATCTACAACTCTGGGCTTATCAAAACCATCTACCTTTGTGCCCTCCTCAGTTAGGCAAAACCACTAGTGATATGCCATTTCTTCTTTTCTTTTTTTCTTTATTTTGTGGCTCCGCTGGGTCTTTGTTGCTGTGTGCGGACTTTCTCTAGTTGCGGCACATGGGGGCTACTCTTCATTGCGGTGCACAGGCTTCTCATTGCAGTGGCTTCTTTTGTTGCAGAGCACGGGCTCAAGGTGCGCGGGTTCAGTAGTTGTGGCTCGCAGGCTCTAGAGCGCAGGCTCAGTAGTTGTGGCACATGGGCCTAGTTGCTCCGCAACATGTGGGATCTTCCTGGTCCAGGGCTTGAACCCGTGTCCCCTGCCTTGGCAGGCAGATTCTCAACCACTGCGCCACCAGGGAAGCCCTCCCATTTCTCCTTATCTGTGAATATTTCCTCTCCACCTTCCACTTAACTGAGACTAAGCATTTTTTTTTTTTCAGTTTTGGTGTCCATCTCATATATTCATGCTGGACAGCAGAAAAGACTCAAGTGTAGCATTGATACCAAAACATTAAAAAAAGTCTAGGTCAATCGCTGTCTTTTCCTTGCTCATGTATATCAGCTCACAATATACCAAGAGCCCACAAGAAGAAATGATTCATATCTCAAGACTTCTGTGCACCAACATTTCTGATACAGGTAGGCCTATTTTCTTCCCTCTCTCAGTACTATCTTTACAGCTTACTGAGAAAAGTGGATTTCTATCACGGCAGGAGAAAATTTAATTAGGAATGATGATAAAATGTGCAACCCTTGGAAGTTTTTCCATGTTAAATAGCCTTAGTTAAAATGTACCTCCATGAGTCAGGCTGGAGAAAGCTATGGATGGTTCCCCTACATTGCAAATTAGCATCATAATACCAGTAAAAATTTTCCCAAATCCTGTGATCCTGTAAACCACATCAATTTCTGGGCATCTTTATATTTTTCTTAGAACCCCATAGAAAATACTGTGATGTGTGTATGTGGGTAGGTGATAGACCACGGGAACTGGAAACAGTAGTTAGGAGGTTCTGATCTTGAAAAAAAGAGGAAAAGAACGGATGCTAGGGAATGATGGCTGTTTTTTAATGCTCAGATTAAAATAAGGGTAGTAAGTAGAACGCTTACCAAACACAAACCAAACAGAATTCCTGGGGCAGTAAGAAGCTGGTGTGTATGTGTGGTGAGGCACGTCTTAAGGGCATTTATCAGAGGAGCTGGGTGTGGTGATGACTCAGTGGGTCAAGGAAGAGTGGAGGTGGTCATAAGAAAACGTACGTTTATAAATCTAAATTTAGCTACTTTATATTTGACTTTGCTGCTTTCTGTCACTTATCGTATTCACTATTCCTCATTGTTTTATATAATCTAGAAATGTCAAACATTTTTTCATTTAAGTCATCACTAAAATTTTGAAATTGCTTGACTAAAGCAGAGGATACAGGAAGATCCTATAGCTTTTCATCACTCAATTAAGCAGTACTTTTCAAGAAAATTGCTATTCAACCAGTTATAAAATGCAGCTAATTCTGTTTTCCATTGTTTCTCTCTTTGGGCTATTAGGATCTATTAAATTAATTGCTGATATGAAAATAATGCAATTGATATAGTGTATCTTCCCAACCCTGATTCTTCTCCCCAGAGTACTCTAATACCATAAAGAAATAAAATGGGATTGGATTAGAATGTATTGTTATTTGTTTGTACTTCGGTGAACACTATTTGGTCTCCAGTGACTGATCTTTCTTACAATCCTGCAGCTCCCTACTTAAAAATCTATATGTTTGCCTAGAAATAATACTAAGTTTATATCAATAACATTTTCCATTTTTTAACAATCAGAAAATTTTTATGTTTCCAGCCTTCTTCTGTACCTTCTGTTTGTTACCATTCTCAAAAGAATAAAGGGTTCTGAAATAATATTTGCATGTCCTGGGAGGTAAATTTTTTCTGAAGAAGAGGCTTGAAATCATTTAGAGGAACTCTGTGTTCTCATATAATTTCCTTATCTCTTTTTTAGTTCAATTTTCTCATGAGTGTTTGTTCTGCCTTTACCATTTGAAAACTTATTGATACAGACAAAAGCAAAATAGGCCAAAAACAGTGATGCATTTTCCCATGGACTCAAAGGAAAACAGTTTAAAATCTAGTCTAGACAATGCACATAAAAAGCTCTACTGAGGTTTTTTTTTTTTTTTTTTTTTTTTTTTGCAGTACGCGGGCCTCTCACTGTTGTGGCCTTTCCCGTTGCGGACCACAGGCTCCGGACGCGCAGGC
>NC_041215.1:49354152-49359976 GCF_002837175.3 Physeter macrocephalus
GGGGCACGAACCCGTATCCCCTGCATTGGCAGGCGGACTCTCAACCACTGCGCCACCAGGGAGGCCCTCTAGTAAGGGTTTTTAAAAAGTAACTCAACAAGTTTAGTTTGGTCTGAAAACAAGACCAAAAAATTATTAAATAATGTTTTTATTAACTAGCCTATGTCTATGAGTGATTCCTACCTATTAAAATGACAATCACATTTTCAAAGAAAATGAAAGACTGAAATATTTAGCCTGGCATTCAAATCCGTTAGGCCTATTTTTCTATTTCCTCTTTTATTTTTCCCAGAATGGATTGACTTGCATTTTAGCTGAATGACAGGCAAGACATATGACAGAAGTAGAAAAAATTTTAGTTCTGTAACTGCAAACACTTGAATCCAAAAATTTTAGTGAGTGGCCACAAACTTATGTACCCTTGGTTACTCTCTTTGGCACCATCATTTATGTAGAGTCCAGTGAGACACATCTACAAACTTCAATGTTTCACCAATTAGGTGATCATTTCTTCTGAGATATTCCCTCAGCCTACGAAAATATATTTGTAAATGTTGACTTTTTTTTCTGATTTATTTTCTTCCTGGACCCATATTTATTTTTGTAGTCGAATTCTCATGTTTTTAGTTAAGACTGCCACTTTGAAAGGGAGAAGGAGGTTTGTAACTTGCCTTTAATAATAGGTCCCAGAGATCTGTCAAGAATGAGGAAGCTGTTATATAAAAGCTCAGATAAGTAGTTGGTCACTCCATGGCACAGCCATATCTGATTAGTTAGCTAGTTAACAAAACTTTTGTTTGTCTTATCTTTTTATTTGAATAGCTTTGAAACCCAAAGTAATTACTTTTTAAACAAATATTTTGGCTCTTGATAGAACTAATTTCTATATGAATTCATAAACTTTTAAGAATTTTCAGGATGAACTTGTGGTGTGGTAGCTTCTATTGTAGGTACTCTAATTTTTAGAAATGCAGCCACTGGGAAGTGGGGAGGACAAAACCTGAAATTCAGTACAGGAGGATATAAAGTCTAAGAGTTTACTTTTGCAAAGATATTATGTAGATCTTAATTATATAGTCTCCAAAATTTTTTAGTGCAATTTAGAAATTTAAAATGTGCATATTACACATATTTTAAACTTATGAAGACCATGAATCTAAATTAAAATTAGTCTACACAATTACACTACTCCTCATTATAGGAGAAAAGATGGTTACATTTTGATTATGGTAAAATAAATTGAGAAGTGTTAAATCTGGGGATATAAATGCAAAGTAAATGCTAAAAAGAATACTCATGCATTTTTTTCTGTAGTTTTGTCAATATTCAGGTTTTTCTTTTGCATAATGTGTGCTGTAAACTAGCCTCATGAAATAAATGACTTTGGCCTTAACAGAATGCTACTGTCTGTAGTACATCATAACCCCAGCCTGCTGATAATAAGCCTTACTTGGCAGTAATCTATATCCAGTGGCATTTGGAAAGCTGCAATAATGAAGATGAAATTAAAACCCCAGAATTTAAGTAGCATACAGGTCAGCATACTGTAAAAATGTAGGTAAGAATAATAATGACTTCTAAAGTGTCTGTGTTCATTGGTAAAGGCTGACCTGATTAGGACAGAAAGTTTAAATAAATTATTTCTTCTGAATGTTCCAAGTAGAATGGCCTGGAATAAACATAAGCAAGTTCAGAAGTTATATCCTCTTAAAGAGATAATATAGCCAATAATTCCATATTTACATCTATAAAACATTTGACCTTGACAGTCTTAGGTGATTCTAAATTATGTCCTTTTTTTATTTAAGTGTATATTAACTAGCAACAATAGAAATTGGGCAATGCTTCTTCAACAGTCCTGGCAAGGCTTACCTTAGCTGTATATAGTAGGTCCAGAAAAGCTTTTTTCAATCTATATCTGTAAAACAGTGTCCCCTAACCACTTGAGTCCTACCCAAACCCCCATGATTTGGAATTAGTCATACGGAAATTCACTCAGGTAAGGAAAAGTCTAGTTCCTTTTTCTTTTGCATGTAAACATAGAAAGTTGATGTGTCTTCTATTGTTATTATTGAATGATGTATTAACCAAACTAAGTGCCTTTATTCCAAAATTCCTCATTCATTTCTCTATGAAGTATGATATTTCAAGAAGGAACTGATATAAATCAATACACACATCAACTAATTTCATCACCTTTCATTTTTATTGTCTCTAGGGACACTATTATTCCATGGAACCCCATTTGGGAAATATTAGCCTAGTGATAATATGATTTTTGCTTATCTATGCTTCATCTTAATCTACTCAAAGAATCTTATCTTAAATACTACCAGATGCTCACTAATCTGGGTTAACTGGGTTTAACTTGAATGACATTCCTTAGCTAAGCAAGTGAACAGAACTGATCTGATGGAAAAAAGATGTCTTTCAAGAGCCAAACTTACCATATATTGAAACACAATCTATGTGAATTTTCTTTATTCACTGCATTCAAATTCTTAATGCACAGAATAATTCCCACCTTTTTAAAGTCCACTGCTATTAAGGTCAATTCCTTAGATTTCCTGTGATGTGCTGGCAATGACCATAGATGGTCATTGATGATCTTTTAGAATTAAATAACAATTTGAACCTTTATTCAAAGCTGACATATGGTTTTACATAGAAAACAACAATAAAACCTTCCTTTCTTAGGCCAGCAGGACAGATGTGAAGAATTCAAATCAGAAAAACTAAGTGATTTTATATAGGATGTCAGCTGGGCAGTTACTAGACACCAAATAAAAATGAGAGAGAAAATACATTGTCAGTTTATTTGACACTATGACAACCAAAAATTATTAACTGATTTATTGACCAACTGTATTTTTCCTTTACTCTAAAAATGAGGTGTCAATCCATTTTTCAACAGGTCAATGCCTTTGAATCTTTTCCACAGAAGCTAAGATATAGCATACAGGTACACAGCTATTCACTAGCTAAGATCGCTTTGTTAAAAGAATTAGCTTTTTCAGGAGATTGGTTCAAGATGGCGGAGTAGAAGGACATACGCTCACTCCCTGTTGCAAGAGCACCAGAATCACAACTAACTGCTGAACAATCATCGACAGGAAGACACTGGAACTCACCAAAAAAGATACCCCACAGCAAAGACAAAGGAGAAGCCTCAATGAGATGGTAGGAGGGGTACAATAAAATCAAATCCCATAACTGCTGGGTGGGTGACTCACAAACAGGAGAACAATTATACCACAGAAGTCGACACACTGGAGTGAAGGTTCTGAGTCCCATGCCAGGCTTCCCAACCTGGGGGTATGGCAATAAGAGGAGGAATTCCCAGAGAATCACACTTTGAAGACTAGTGGGATTTGACTACAGGACTTCGACAGGACTGGGTTAAACAGAGACTTCACTCTTGGAGGGCACACACAAAGTGGTGTGCACATCAGGACCCAGGGAAAGGAGCAGTGACCCCATAGGAGACTGAACCAGACCTACCTGCTACTGTTGGAGGGTCTCCTGCAGAGACAGGGAGTGGCTGTGGATCACCATGGGGACAAGGACACTGGCAACAGAAGTTCTAGGAAGCACTCCCTGGCATGACAACTCCCCGAGTCACCATTAGCCCCACCAAAGAGCCTGTAGCCTCCAGTGCTGGGTCGGCTCAGGCCAAACAACCAGCAGGGAGGGAACTCAGATGCACCCATCAGCAGATAAGCAGATTAAAGTTTTACTGAGCTCTGTCCACCAGAGCAACATCCAGCTCTACCCACCACAGTCCCTCCCATCAGGAAGCTTGCACAACCCACTTAGATAGCCTTATCCACCAGAGAGCAGACAGCAGAAGCAAGATGAACTACAATCCTGCAGCCTGTGGAACGAAAACCACATTCGCAGAAAGATAGACAGAATGAAAAGACACAGTGCTATGTACCAGATGAAGGAACAAGATAAAACCCCAGAAAAACAATGAAATGAAATGGATATAGGCAAACTTCCAGAAAAAGAATTCAGAACAATGATAGTGAAGATGATCCAAGACCTTGGAAAAAGAATGGAGGCAAAGATGGAGAAGATGCAAGAAATGTTTAACAAAGACCTAGAAGAATTAAAGAACAAACACCTAGAAGAATTAAAGAACAAACAGAGATGAACAATACAATAACTGAAATAAAAATACACTAGAAGGAATCAATAGCAGAATAACTGAGGCAGAAGAACGGAGAAGTGACCTGGAAGACATAAAGGTGGAATTCAATGCTGCAGAACAGAATAAACAAAAAAGAATGAAAAGAAATTAACATGGGCGAAGAGACCTCTGGGACAACATTAAATGTACCAACACTCACATTATAGGGGTACCAGAAGGAGAAGAGAGAGAGAACAGACCCGAGAAAATATTTGAAGAGATTATAGTTGAAAACTTCCCTAACATGGGAAAGGAAATAGCCACCCAAGTCCAGGAAGCAAGAGAGTATCAGGCAGGATAAACCCAAGGAGAAACATGCCAAGACACATAGTAATCAAACTGACAAAAATTAAAGACAAAGAAAAATTATTAAAAGCAACAAGGGAAAAATAACAAATAATATACATGGGAACACCCATAAGGATAACAGCTGATTTCTCAGCAGAAACTCTACAAGCCAGAAGGGAGTGACATGATATATTTAAAGTAATGAAAGGGAAGAACCTACAACCAAGATTACTTAACCCACCAAGGATTTCATGCATTTTGACGGAGAAATCAAAACCTTTGCAGACAAGCAAAAGCTAAGACAATTCAGCACCACCAAACCAGCTCTACAACAAATGCTAAAGGAACTTCTCTAAGTGGGAAACACAAGAGAAGAAAAGGACCTACAAAAACAAACCCAAAACAATTAAGAAAGTGGTAATAGGAACATACATATCAATAATTATCTTAAATGTGACTGGATTAAATGCTCCAACCAAAAGACACAGGCTCTGCTGAATGGATACAAAAACAAGACCCATATATATGCTGTCTACAAGAGACCCACTTCAGACCTAGGGACACATACAGACTGAAAGTGAGGGGATGGAAAAAGATAGTCCATGCAAATGGAAATCAAAAGAAAGCTGGAGTAGCAATACTCATATCAGATAAAATAGACTTTAAAATAAAGAATGTTACAAGAGACAAGGAAGGATCATTACATAATGATCAAGGGATCAATCCAAGTAGAAGATATAACCATTGTAAGTATAATTGAGGTGCTCCCAAAATAGAGGCACCTCTATACCTAAGGCAAATGCTAACAGCTATAAAACAGGAAATCGATAGCAACACAGTAATAGTGGGGACTTTAACACCTCACTTACACCAATGGACAGATCATCCAGACAGAAAATTAATAAGGAAACACAAGCTTTAAATGACACAATAGACCAGATAGATTTAATTGATGATTATAGGACATTCCATCTGAAAACAGCAGATTACACTTTCTTCTCAAGTGCACATGGAACATTCTCCAGGATAGATCACATCTTGGGTCACAAATCAAGCCTCGGTAAATTTAAGAAAATTGAAATCACATCAAGCATCTTTTCTGACCACAATGCTATGAGATTAGAAATCAATTACAGGGAAATAAACATAAAAAACAGAAACACATGGAGGCTAAACAATACGTTACTAAATAATCAAGAGATCACTGAAGAATGCAAGGAGGAAATCAAAAAGTACCTAGAGACAAATGACAATGAAAACACAACAATCCAAAACCTATGGGATGCAGCAAAAGCGGTTTTAAGAGGGAAGTTTACAGCAATACAATCCTACCTCAAGAAACAA
>NC_041215.1:49360112-49360466 GCF_002837175.3 Physeter macrocephalus
GGAAAGAAATCATAAAGATCAGAGCAGAAATAACTGAAATAGAAACAAAGAAAACAATAGCAAAGATCAATAAAACTAAAAGCTGGTTCTTTGGGAATACAAAAAAAATTGAAAAACCTTTAGCCAGACTCATCAAGAAAAAGAGGGAGAGGACTCAACTCAATAAAATTAGAAATGAAAGAGATGTTACAGTAGACACTGCAGAAATACAAAGCATCCTAAGACACTACTACAGCAACTCTATGCCAATAAAATAGACAACCTGAAGAAATGGACAAATTCTTAGAAAGGTATAACCTTCCCAGACTGAACCAGGAAGAAATAGAAAATATGAACAGACAAATCACAAGCAAT
>NC_041215.1:49361016-49368740 GCF_002837175.3 Physeter macrocephalus
CAAGACAAGGATGTCCACTCTCACTGCTATTATTCAACATAGTTTTGGAAGTCCTAGCCATGGCCATCAGAGAAGAAAAAGAAATAAAAGGAATCCAAATCAGAAAAGAAGAAGTAAGACTGTCACTGTGTGCAGATGACATAATACTATACATAGAGAATCCTAAAGATGCCACCAGAAAACTACTAGAGCTAATCAATGAATTTGGTAAAGTTTCAGGATACAGAATTAATGCACAGAAATCTCTTGCATTCCTATACACTAACAACAAAAGATCAAAAAGAGAAATTAAGGAAACAATTCCATTCACCATCACAACAGAAAAAATAAAATACCTACGAATAAACCTACCTAAGGAGGTAAAGACCTGTGCTCAGAAAACTATAAGACACTGATGAAAGAAATCAAAGATGACACAAATAGAGAGATATACCATGTTCTTGGATTGGAAGAATCAATATTATGAAAATGACTATACTACCCAAAGCAATCTACAGATTCAATGCAATCTCTATCAAATTACCAATGGCATTTTTTACAGAACTAGAACAAAAGATCTTAAAATGTGTATGGAGACACAAAAGACCCCGAATAGCCAAAGCAATCTTGAGGGAAAAAAATGGAGCTGGAGGAATCAGACTCCCTGACTTCAGACTATACTACACAGCTACAGTAATCAATACAATATGGTACTGGCACAAAAACAGAAATATAGATCAATGGAACAGTATAGAAAGCCCAGAGATAAACCTACACACCTATGGTCAACTACTCTATGACAAAGAAGGAAAGGATATACAATGGAGAAAAGACAGTCTCTTCAATAAGTGGTGCTGGGAAAACTGGACAGCAACATGTAAAAGAATGAAATTAGAACACTTCCTAACACCATACACAAAAATAAACTCAAAATGGATTCAAGACCTAAATGTAATAAGACTGGACACTATAAAACTCTTAGAGGATAACATAAGAAGAACAATCTTTGACATAAATCACAAGATCTTTCTTGATCCACCTCCTAGAGTAATGGAAATAAAAACAAAAATAAAGAAATGGGACGTAATGAAATGTAAAAGCTTTTTCACAGCAAAGGAAACTATAACAAGACAAAAAGACAACCTTCAGAACAGGAGAAAATATTTGCAAACAAATCAACGGACAAAGGATTAATCTCCAAAATATATAAACAGCTCATGCAGCTCAATATTAAAAAAACAAACAACCCAATGAAAAAATGGGCAGAAGACCGAAATAGACATTTCTCCAAAGAAGACATATTGTTGGCCAAGAAGCACATGAAAAGCTGCTCAACATCACTAATTATTAGAGAAATGCAAATCAAAACTACAATGAGGTATCACCTCACACCAGTCAGAATGGCCATCATCGAAAATCTACAAACAACAAATGCTGGAGAGGGTGTGGAGAAAAGGGAACCCTCTTACACTGTTGGTGGGAATGTAAATTGATACAGCCACTATGGAGAACAGTATGGAGGTTCCTTAAAAAACTAAAAATAGAACTACCATATGAGCCAGCAATCCCACTCCTGGGCATATACCCAGAGAAAACCATAATTGAAAGACACATGCACCCCACTGTTCACTGCAGCACTATTTACAATAGCCAGGACATGGAAGCAACCTAAGTGTCCATTGACAGACTAACGGATAAAGAAGATGTGGTACATATATACAATGGAATATTACTTAGTCCTAAAAAAGGAACAAAATTGGGTCATTTATAGAGACATGGATGGACCTAGAGACTGTCATACAGAGTGAAGTAAGTCAGAAAGAGAAAAACAAATATCGTATATTAACGCATATATGTAGAATCTAGAAAAATGGTACAGACGCACTGGTTTGCAAGGCAGAAATACAGACACAAATGTAGAGAACAAATGTATGGACACCAAGGGAGGAAAGCGGGCGTGGGGGTGGTGGTGGGATGAATTGGGTGATTGGGATTGACATGTATACACTGATGTGTATAAAATGGATAACTAATAAGAACCTGCTGTTTAAAAAAAAAAAGTATTAGCTTTTTCAATCTTTTAAGTTCTCCCTAATATTGACACTCAAATGAAGAGAAGTAATTTTACAGGCTCATATTTTACCATACAGCCATACATAAAAGATATGCAATTCAGGCCAAAAGGGCCTGGTATATAGCAGATACCTAATAAATATTTTGAATAAATAAATTATAATAATTATAGACTTTTGCAATTTGGAAAAATTGTGATTTAACCAGCTCACTAGTAGCCCTAAAATACCCCACAAACATGCATGATTATCTAAGCTATGTTTTCAATCTTCCAATATTACATTTATCTGGTATATTTTCTATATGTCTAACACAATTTTGCTTTTTCACTATTAAAGAAATGATTTTTTAATGATAATTTTATATTTGAGCCAATTATTTAGAACTTGAAAAATAGTCCTTTTTGCTGATACAGTAAGACACAACAACCCCTTCTGTTGCAGGTGCATGAAAGGAAAAAGGAGTCATATTCCTTCATCTATGAGTGAATTTCCCCGTGGCTAACTCCAAATTATAGGTCTGGGAACTGGGCAATATAATTAGTTCACTTAGCAAAGCAAAAGGTAAGATGGCCCATGTAGCATCGTCCAGAAGTAAACTGGCTACTAACTGCTTCTTTAGGCAGCTGATCCACCCATATAATTCAGTACAATGATCTATGTCAGAGCTTGAGCTGATCTTTGCACACTCCTCCTGCAGAGCAGAGAGATGTGCACACAGTAGGCTCTGAAAAAGGTCTGAGAATGATAAAACACTTACTTGTACTAAATCATTTTACAAACAAATATATGCCAGCAATTTCAATTATTTTATGTAACAAAAACCCAACATTAACAGAGTAATTTTTCAACAGGCAAGTTTTTTGTGGGGTTTTTTTTTCCAGATTACAAAATCTAAAGCCCATGGGACATTCATCAATTTAATTTTTTCTCTTCATGACTATTTCCTCCTGTACCTGAAATCATGAAAAGACATCAAGGGTCATCCTGATACAGAAACACTCATAATTATTATGAACATGTAACAGACAACTGAAAGAATAGTTAGAGTTGATAAAATATCTTTTAGGTTTGACCCATTTTACTTCTTTCTCAGGCATACAGACACATGCTAATATTCATATCTGTGCTAAATATAAAAATACCTGAGAGTTGCTGGATGAAGCCCAATTTTCTATAAGCCTTTTAGTTTCTCCATCTTTATATGCATTGACTTATATAAAAAGTAAGAAAAAATTAAATGAGTTCTCTTTAAATGTAATTTCTTTTTTGAAACTATGCATATATTTCTATGTATTCTAGTTTTCAAGATTACTGACATTCTGTAAATGCATATATGCATTTTCTACATTACAATATTACCCAAGAAAAAAACAACAAAAAAAGAAGTGCCCGTGTAGGAGTAGCAGGAATAGAACAGTCCTAGTATTGTACCATTCCCATAGTGCTTCAGGATTGTCTTTTAAATTTCCACATCTAAATCACTTCTATTCCTATCACATTTCATAAAATTGCATGAGAATTTGAATCTTAATTTCCTCATTAAAAAAATTTACCTCCCCCATCATCACCATGTTTGCCTTTCAAGGAAAGAGTTTCATTCCAATTGCAAATGTTGTGATAAAACAATGTATTTGTTTTTTATCAATTTGGATTATAATTTTTTCTTCAACTAGCATTAACTAGCATTTATATTTAATGTTTCTCCTTTACTTTGTATACCTTGTTAAAGGGAAAGGTTTATATATGTGGCTGGTGATCAACCGAGTTCCCTGTTATGTTTGCTTGATTATTTGGTCAATGTATGAATCAAGTAACTTTACTTATTATTTACTTTGAAATCATTATAATAATTCTGAGAAGAAGGATATTAGTGATCTAATAGAGCATGCTTAATATCTATCTTCCTTCCTAACTTTTATTTTTATTTTTAATTTTTTTTTATTTGTTTTTTTTGCGGTACACGGGCCTCTTACTGCTGTGGCCCCTCCCGCCGCGGAGCACAGGCTCCGGACGCGCAGGCTCAGCGGCCATGGCTCACGGGCCCAGCCGCTCCGCGGCACGTGGGATCCTCCCGGACCGGGGCACGAACCCGTGTCCCCTGCATCGGCAGGCAGACTCTCAACCACTGCGCCACCAGGGAAGCCCCCTTCCTAACTTTTAAACAATGCTGAAAGTACAATCTAATTATTTTCTTTCTGCAGAAGAGTGAACAGGTTTTCAGAGATGTTCCCTCACTTGCCCAAAGCCACCTAGTCAGTAAACATCACACCTGGTATTTGAGCCTCCACCTCTTTGGCAACAAAGTCCACACTCTTGAGGAAGAGAAATTAAAAGTATAGAACACATGTTGACATTCATTATATGAAGACTAATGGAAAACATCTTCTGTTTTGAAAACCGTCAAAGTGAAATATGGATAAAACAGAAAGCCACTATTTAAGGTACTGATGGAATCATTTGCTTCAATTTCACAAACTATTTCTTAAACAAACAAGTTGTAAAGCAGGGCTATAATTGATAGAAATAAAAGGAGAGACAAAAAAGCAAGTATGAAAAGACTTCTGATCTCACTTTCTCCTGCATCTCTTTGCCTCTTTAGTTACTGCCAAGAAATGTTAGTATGTGTAGATACTGATTGAATTTCTTTCTCTTTTTCAGGGTTGGGGGCAGTTTCTGTAATACAGACAAATTAAATAAAACATATGGCCATAATTATCCAAGTAATGATAGAGAGAAGAATAAAAAGACTACTGGACTCTGGATCAGTCCAGTATCCAACATTTGGGCTACCATGGATGACTTCAGCATTGTAAACAAAGCACCACAGTGCCAGGTGTAAGACACACTGCCACTGAGTGTGGTTAAAACTGACAACAGACACAGTCCATTGCGCTCCCTTTCTTGAGGCGCACCATGTCCGCATATGGGAGTAAAGCTTGTTAGTCTACACAGACTGACTCTCTCTACTCTAAATAAAACTAAATCTGAGGTGAGAGAGGAATAAACAACTCAGTAGTTGTATACAACTTTCTGAGCAAACAAAAATAGTAAATATGTAAAAATGGCCTAAAAACTTCTGGCACATTATGGGCACCTAAAAATTTTTGACCACTGAATTTAAAAATCAATCATTATAATGTAGGGTTGTGGTTTTTTTGGTCTATATTTCACTTTTATAAGTTCCCATTAGTTATAGAATCCTGACGTTCTACTAGATTTCATATAAACTCTCCTCTGCATTCTTCTTACAAAAGTAAGCGTCATCTATAGAGTTTTGTCTTATTTTTTTATGGCATGTTGGAAAAAGGAATCTGTCAATTACAGAATGTCCCATTCATTTTCAGGCATTGACAGCATGCCATTTTATACATCCCCACAAATGAAAAAAAGTGAAGCTCTTGTAGGTTAACTAATATGCTCAATACCAAGTCAGTAATTAGCACAGTAGGGATTCAAACCCAAGTGTCTTATACTGAAGCAAAGGCTCTTTTCACTCTCTTCGATACCTTAAATATTAACTTGGTATGGAGATGGATCCTTTTAGTCTAAATTTTAATTGTGCGAATTGCTGTACTTGGCTCAGAGCTGCCTTACAGCAATGGAGGGCGTGCAGGTCCCAACCCTTGGGAGGTGCCATTTATATTGTAGTCTATGGAAATGGGCACCCTAGAGTTGCACATGGAGGCTCCAACTTCAGAATTGCCACTCTGTCAACAAACTCTATTCTTGTTCTACATGTTGTCCCATGAAATGAAACCAAAATTCTACTATAGAAGGTAGCAGGCCACATACTTCAGTGGAAAAAATACTGGGTTTTTCAATGGAAAAAAGATTCATTCAGAAGATCTGTGGTGGTTTCTAGCTTGTGTTAAACTTTTATCGATTCTTTGGAATATAATAATGACCTTAGGGATGCTATGTGGTATTTTTCAGGATCCAATGATATGGAATGAACTTATAAACCATAAAGGGCTATGACAGAGACAGGCTAGATATTCACAAGCTATCCCCCTCTATTCTGAGCAGAAAGCCACACTATATCTCCCAGCTTTTCCTGTAGTTAGGTGCGGCGATCTGAATGAGTTCTGGCCTATGGATTGTGGGTAGAAGTGACGGACGACACCTCTAAAAAGGGTCCAAAGAAACATACTGTGAGATGCTCTGCTCTGCTTCTTCCCTTATCTTCTGTAGAGAATCCAGGACAACACCTGGTCTGTAAGGGAGAATAGAGCCAATAGAATCCCCTGGTACCCCCAGGGTATGCACTGGACTGATTGGATGATAAATAGATAAATATTTGCTGTGCCAAGCTACTGAAATGCTGGGGTTCTTGTTACGGCGATTCTCCTACTCTGAATACTGCAAGGCTTATTGAGGGAGGTATTACCATCTATTATTATTAACACAGTCGCCCAAATCCAGACTTTCCACTATGCCAATATTCTACTATCATGAATAATCATTTTGTGTGTTGTTGCTTATTGTTGTAAAAGTATTTCCTAAGGTTTTCCAGATCTGCTGAAGCACCGGAATTCCACTCACAAGGATTGAATTGCAAATGACTAACTGATCTTAACTTAGCCTACTTCTGCAGCTTCAGCAACTGCCAAAAAGGGTTCTTTTCTGGGTATTCTTCTTAAAAGAAAGGATGAAACTCTCTCTGCTATGTACATGACTTTTGAGCACCTTAAATAGTACTAAATATAGGCAATAGTTTTGACCATTCGCAAGCTATTTTGTGACAAAGAAACAGATAGAAATTCAAATTATTTACATTTGATACCAGCCCAAAGCATACGTCATTGCTATTTGTAGTACATTTAAAAATTGCACTTCATAGTAAAGATTGCTATTGTTCCTCCAACATTCTCTATTTTCAAGGCTGATGATGTGACACTGAAGTGGATGAAGGAGAACCTTATGGTCTCAGTTGAGAAACTATTGGGCAATGAAAACAACATACTCAGAGAAAGACAAATACTATACGATATCATGCATACATGAAATCTAAAAAAATAAAACAAATTAGTGAATATAACAACAAGAAGAAAAGAAATAGGCTCACAGATACAGGGAACAAACTAGTGGTTATCAGTGGGGAGAGGGAAAGGAGGAGGGGAAAGAGGGGTAGAGGATTAACAGGTACAAACTACTATGTGTAAAATAAATAAGATACAAGGATATATTGTGCAGCACAGGAAAATATAGCCATTATTTTGTAATAACTTTAAATGGAGTATAATCTATAAAAATATTGAATCACTATGTTGTACATCTGAAACTAATATAATATTGTAAATCAACTATACCTCAATTAAAAACATTCTCAAAAGATGAATATATTTGCAATGCACCATTAAAGAGAAGATTCACTGGCTTTATTGAAAAACTTAAAACTATAAATTATCAGACCTAAGAAGTACTTCTTAAAAACAAAATGTTTAATTTAGGTTACTAATTCTCCACTCTACTAAATGTGGAAACACTTTAAGGTAGGCATAATTGTTTGAAACAATAGTTTCTAAATATATCAAAGCATTGGTCCAATTCTAACAGCAGGTACTTGACCAAAGATTTTTTTTTTTTTTTTTTTTTGGTGGTATGCGGGCCTTCCCCTGTTGTGGCCTCTCCCGTTGCGGGGCACAGGCTCCGGACGCGCAGGTTCAGCTG